>NC_086115.1:12231610-12514110 GCF_963921235.1 Mobula hypostoma | reverse complement strand
CCAGAGAATTACCACCCTCAGCCTAAAGAAATTCCTCCTCATCTCTGTTCTGAAGGAATATCCTTTATTTTCAATACCTGATAGGCTTCAATGAGATCCCACCCCTCACTCTTTGAAAACCCAGTGAGTACAGAGCCAGAACCATAAAACGCTGCTTGTACATTAACCCTTTCATTCCCAGGCTCATTCTCACAAACCTCCTCTAGACCCAGCACATCTTTTCATAGATAAGTGAGACAAAGCTGCTCACAATACTCCAAGCGCAATACTCTAAACTTCTTAACTCGTCCTAACAGTCATAGCTCCTAGAAACCTGCCCGTCAGAGTCCATGACAGCCTATGTACGCATCTAAGTTATTTTATTCAGAGATACAGCATAGTATGGACCCTTCCAACTCAACACACCACGCTGCCCAACAACCCACCGATGGAACGCCAGCCTCATCACAGGACAATTTACAATGACCAATTAACCTACCAACCTGTACATCTTACACTGTGGAAGGAAACCAGAGCAGGAGAAGGAAACACACACACACACACACACACACACACACACACACACACACTCACACACTCACACACACACACACACACACACACACACACACTCACACACACACACACACTACACACTCACACACACACACACACACTACACAGACACACACACGTTCACACACACAGACACACACACACACTCACAGACACACACACAGACACACACACACTCAAACACTCACACACACACACTCACACTCACACACACACATACTCACACACACACACAGACACACACACTCAAACACTCACACACACACACACTCACACTCACACACACACAGACACAGACACACAGACACACACACGCACTCACACACACAGACACACATACACAGACACAGACACACACACACGCTCACAGACACACACACTCACACACACACAGATACACAGACACGCACACACACACAGACACACACACTCACACACACACACACATATACATACACAGACACACACACACACTCACACACTCACACACACAGACACACACAGCCACAAACACGTGCACACACACACAGACACACAGACATAGACACACACATGCGCGCGCACACTCACACACACTCACACAGACACACACACACACTCACACACACTCATACATACACACACTCACACAGACACACACACACAGACACACATACCCACACACACACACACACACACACACACACACACACACACTCACACACAGAGTCACACACACAATCACACACACACTCTCTCTCTCACACACACACACACACACAGGACGAATGTATAAACTCCTTACAGAGGACACCGGAATTGAACTCTGAACTCTGACACCGCAAGCTGTAATAATGTTGCATTAAGCACTACACTACCATAGCACCCTATATAAAGACACAAGATAAAGATTAAAGATTAGACTAATTTGTTATAAGTAGATAGAAACATTAAAGTATTCTGTGAAATGCATTATTTGCGTCAACAAACAACACGGTCGGAGGATTATATTGGGAGTGTTGCCACACTTCTGGGTACTGACATCGCATGCCCACAACTTACTAACCCTGAAGTCTTTGTAATGTGGGAGAAAATCAGAGCTCCTGGTGGAAATCCACATTGTCAGAATCAGAATCAGAATCAGGTTTATTATCATCCGCATGTGTCATGAAATGTGTTAAACCTAGCTGCAGCTGTTCAATGCAATACATAATATAGAAGAAGAAGAAGAAGAAGAAAAAAAATAATAAAATAACAATAATAAATAAATAAATTACGGTATACACTACATTGAATAGATTAAAAATCGTGCAAAAAGCAGAAATAATATATATTAAAAAAGTGAGGTAGTGTTCACAGGTTGAATGTCCATTTAGGAATCAGATGGCAGAGGGGAAGAAGCTGTTCCTGAATCGCTGAGTGTCTGCCTTCAGGCTACTGTACCTCCTACCTGATGGTAACAGTGAGAAAAGGGCATATCCTGGGTGCTGGGGGTCCTTAATAACGGACGCTGCTTTTATGAGACACCGCTCCTTGAAGATGTTCTGGGTACTTTGTAGGCTACAGCCCAAAATGGAGCTGACTAGATTTACAACCCTCTGTACCTTCTTTCGGTCCGGTGCAGTAGCCCCCCCCGCCTCCACTCCCACACCCCCCCCCGACCATTACCAGCCAGTGTTGAGCTCTCACAAGGAGAACGTAGAAACTCCTTAGAGACAGACAGCAGAAATTGAAGCAGGATTTTACATCTGGTGCTGTAAACTGTTATGCTAATTGCCACACTGCCGTGCCATCCTGATAGCTTGCATAAACGTTCTCAGCCTCACAGGGACTTGGCACCAGGGCCAGGACACCATCAGGGGTAAACTGAAACACATAGGAGACTGTGGATCTGAGCATTTGAGTACAAAGTGGCCACGTTGAGTGTACATGTTCTCCTCTGACAACTGTGTGACATCAATATTGGGTGGCCAGAATGGATACAATGGGCCAAAGGGCCTTTACCTTTGCCACACAACAGTCAAACACTACGACCAAATCTTTGGGTCTTGATGCAAGGTTTCACCTCGAATTGTTCAAATCATTGAGCCCCTCCCCCAGCACTCCGCACCACCACTGCTCAACTCACTGAGTTCCCCCAGCAGGTTGTTTGGTTGCTGCAACACACAGAAAATGCCGGAGGAACTCAGCAGGTCAGGCAGCATCCACGGAGGGCAAGAAATAGTCGACGTTTTGGGCCGAGACCCGTCACCGGGACTCGGAGAGAGATCCTCTCCAGTGGTGGCACCTGACCTGCTCAGTTCCTCCAACATTTTGCTCCAGATTTCCAGCATCTGCTGAATCTTTAAAAGATTAGCTTTATTTGTCACATGTGCATCAAAGCACACACTGAAAAACGTCATTTGCGTCAAAGACAACACAGTCCGAGGACTGTATTGGGAGTGTTGCCACACTTCTGGTACCAAGAGAGCATATCCACAGCTTACTAACCCTAACCTGTACCAGTCTGGAACATGGGAGGAACCCAGAGCACCCAGAGGGGTAAAATGTGCAAAACTGCACCCTGATCTTACAGCTGGCATTGCAAACTGTAGCACTAACCACTACGCCTCCACGCTGCCCGAGTATAAGGACCACTTACACATACAATTGTTTGTTGCATTCAATGAAGCAGTATGACTCCCCGATCTCACTAAAATAATCCCAAAAATGGGGGCCATTTGGCCCATCATTCTCATGCTAGCAACACATCACAGTGCTTTTCCCTGAACTTCAGGTTCCTTCGTTGATCAAACACTTTTGAACTCCTGTAATCCACCGCCAGCCACCTATTCCCTCTGTTACATTCCAAATAATCAAACAGCCACGAATTGGTATATATAATTCCAAAGAATCCTTTGTGACAGGCCCTGTGTACATTGTAGCCCTGGGGAACGCTTGATGAGAGGAAGAGGAGGGTACCAGTCTGTCTAATTATAGGATTCACACTTGGCTGTTAACACAACAGCGTCTTCACTGAATGAGACAGGTCTATAGGTTATAATGGAAAACATATTAGGCTGTTAATTCAACAATGAAAAATACCACGGGGAAGACGATAATTTCATTGCAAGTGAGACAGAGATTGGTGCATTGAGGGAGCTAACCGGAGAGGCACCTAAAATAGTGCATTAGAAATGATAGTCTTACAGTGAGGATGGGGTGTCAAGCAGAGTGTTATGTGTGAGTGATTAATTGTGACACACTGAGGCTGATGTATGATGGCAAGATTGTATACTGGGGCAGAAATGGATAATACAAAGCAGAAGAAAATGCAAGAAAATGAATTTCAAGGTTGTATATGGAATACATATCTTGTAGTAAATTTACTTTGAACATTGAACATAACTTTAAGAAAGTAAAGGGGGATGTCAGAGGTATTTTTTCTTTTTACACCGAGAGTGGTGGGTGCGTGGAACACACTGACCAGGGGTAGTGATACAGGCTGATACATTTGGGACATTTAAGAGGCTTAGAAAGGTGCGGGGATGAAAGGATTAGATTGATCTTGGAGTAAGTTAAAGGGTCAGCACAACATTGTGGGCTGAAGGGCCTGTACTGTGCTGCAGTGTTCTGTTTTCTGTGTTGTACCAGATACTAATACCGAGAGTACAGAGCAATAGAATGAGAGAGGGTTTATACACGACAATCAATGTACAACATTATATCACCATCTGATGCATCCTGCACCTGATGCCAGCACACATTATCAAGATTCAATGGAATCAACAAGGAGGGCTGTTACTCACAGTCTGTGCAGAGTGGGATTCTTCTGAAAGAGCAGTTCTGGCAAGATATGCAGCTGGTTACGATTCAGGCGTCTGGAATCGGAGAGAGAGGGAAGCATTCAGGAAAAAACATCAAAGAGTGATTGTGGATAATTACAGCCACTTCACCAATGCTTCGCAAACCCATCTGCTCCAAACACTTTGTCATTGGGAATCCTTCTTCTTCAACCCTGTCACCTCCCAGCTTCTCACATCATTCCCACTCCTCAGCCCTCCACCATCTACCCTCCTTCCCCTCCTTCCCCTCCCACCTGCGTCCATCTATCACCTGCCAGCTTGTGCTCCTCCCCCTCCCCTCAACCCTTTTATTCTGGGTTCCTCCTTTTTCTGTTCCATTTCTGATAAAGGGCCTCAACCCAAAACATAGTTTGTCCATTTCTCTCTACAGATGCTGCCTGACCTACTGAGTTCCTCCAGCACTTCGCATGAGTTGTCACTGAATCTCACTGGAGTCCGGTTCGCTGGACCCAATGCCCATTGCTGGTTAGGGTCCTTCTATTATTCAATGCCCGATGCTTTGAGCACCTACTATGTTCATTAAACACCGGGCTGTGAACGTTTTCCCAACAAGAGATTCTGCAGATGCTAGAAATTCAGAGCAACACACACAAAATGCTGAAGGAACTCTGCAAGACAGGTGGCATCTATGGAGGAGAATAAACAATGGATCTTTCAGGCTGAGAACCTCATCAAGACTGGAGAGGAAGGGGGCAGAAGCCAGAATAGGGTGGCGGGAGGGGAAGGAGTACACGCTGGCAGGTGATAGGTGAGACCAGGTGAGGGAGAAGGTGGGTAGTTAGGGAAGGAAGATCAAGTGAGAAGCTGAGAGCTGATTGGTGGAAGAGGTAAAGGGCTGAAGAAGAAGGAACCTGATTGGAGAGGTGAGTGTACCATGGGAGAAAGGGAAGGTGGAGGGATACCAGAGGGAGGTCATGGCCAAGTAAGGAGAGGAGAAGGGGTAAAAGGGGAGCCAGAATGGGGAATAGAAAAAAGTGGGGAGGGGAGAGAAATTGCCTAAAGTCAGAGAAATCAATGTTCATGACAGAGGCACGCCAGTGGATCTACTTCATCACAAGTTTGAGAAAATTCAGTATGTCACCAAAAGCACTTGCAATTTTCTACTGATGTCGGTTGGAAAGCATTCTGAACTGGTTCCATCGCTGTATGGCATGGAGGCTCCAATGCACAGGATCAGAAGAGTTGTCTACTCGGCCAGCTCCATCTGTCTCCACTGTTGAGGATATTTTCAAAAGGCAGTGCCTCAAGAAGGCGGCAGCCATCACTAAGTACCCTCACCATTGGGGAAACTGCCCCCTTTTCATTCTTACCATCAGGGATGATGTACACGACTCTGAAGGCCCACACTTGATGATTTAGGAACAGGTTCTCACCCTCCGCTATCAGATTTCTGGCTGATCCAGGAAAACATGAACACTATCTAACCCGTGTTGTCCTTGCCCTGGGAATGTGTGATGGTCCAGTGTCAGACATGGGAGCAGAATTGGTCCATGGAATCTGCTCTGAAATTCCACCATGGCTGATTTATTATCTCTCTCAACCCTATCCTTCCGCCTTCTCCCCGTAACCTTTGATGCCCTTACTAATCAAGAAGCTGCTATCCTCCACTTTAGTATACCCAATGACTTGGCCTCCATAGCCGGGTTTACCCTCTGGCTAAAGAAATTCCTCATCTCTGTTCTAAATGGATGTCCCTCTGGTCCTAGACCCACCCATTATGAGAAATATCCTCTCCACATCCACTACATCCAGACCTTTCAATATTCGATAGATTCCAATGACATCCCCACACATTCTTCTGAACTCCTGCGAATACAGGCCCAAAGCCATCACACATTAGCCCTTTTGTTCCTGGGATCACTCTCATGAACCTGCCCTGGACTTTTTCCAATGCCAGCACATCTTTTGTTAGACGAAGGTCAAAACTGCTCGCAATACTCCAAGTGCATTCTAATGCCTGATAAAAGCCTCAGCAGTGCATCCTTGCCTTTTAATTTTCTCCCCATTTAGAAAATAGCCCATGCCTTTATTCCTTCTACCAGAGTGCATCACCATGCACTTCCCTACAGTATATTCTATCTACCACTCTTGCCCATTCTCCTAATCTGTCCAGGTCCTCCTGTGGATCCTCTGCTTCCTCAACACTACCTCTCCCTTCATTTTTCCTTGTATCGTCCACAAGCAGAGCCACAGAGCCATCAATTTCATCGTCCAAATCATTGACACTTCACATGAAAAGAAGCTGTTCCAGCACTAACTCCTGCGGAACACCACTAGTGACCAACAGCCAAGCAGAACAGGCCTCCTTCATTCCCACTCTTTGCCTCCTGCCAATCTTCTATCCACACTAGTGTCTTTCCTGTAATACCATGTATTCTTCATTCGTTAAGCAGCCACGTGTATGGCATCTTGTCAAAGGGCTTCTGAAAATCTAATCAGAAGGCCCTTGCCAAGGGAGAAAAGGGAGCTTCAATCTGCATTGAACCTGTGCTGTCCCTGCCCTGGGAGTGTGTGATGGGACAGTGTGGAGGGAGCTTCACTCTGTATCTAACCCGTGCTGTCCCTGCCCCGGGAGTGTGTGATGGGACAGTGTAGAGGGAGATTCACTCTGTATCTAACCCGTGCTGTCCCTGTCCTGGGAGTGTGTGATGGGACAGTGTAGAGGGAGCTTCACTCTGTATCTAACCCGTGCTGTCCCTGTCCTGGGAGTGTGTGATGGGACAGTGTAGAGGGAGCTTCACTCTGTATCTAACCCGTGCTGTCCCTGCCCTTGGAGTGTGTGATGGGACAGTGTAGAGGGAGCTTCACTCTGTATCTAACCCGTGCTGTCCCTGTCCTGGGAGTGTGTGATGGGACAGTGTAGAGGGAGCTTCACTCTGTATCTAACCCGTGCTGTCCCTGTCCTGGGAGTGTGTGATGGGACAGTGTAGAGGGAGCTTCACTCTGTATCTAACCCGTGCTGTCCCTGTCCCGGGAGTGTGTGATGGGACGGTGTAGAGGGAGCTTCACTCTGTATCTAACCCGTGCTGTCCCTGTCCCGGGAGTGTGTGATGGGACGGTGTAGAGGGAGCTTCACTCTGTATCTAACCCGTGCTGTCCCTGTCCCGGGAGTGTGTGATGGGACAGTGTAGAGGGAGCTTCACTCTGTATCTAACCCGTGCTGTCCCTGTCCCGGGAGTGTGTGATGGGACGGTGTAGAGGGAGCTTCACTCTGTGTCTAACCCGTGCTGTCCCTGTCCCGGGAGTGTGTGATGGGACAGTGTAGAGGGAGCTTCACTCTGTATCTAACCCGTGCTGTCCCTGTCCTGGGAGTGTGTGATGGGACAGTGTAGAGGGAGATTCACTCTGTATCTAACCCGTGCTGTCCCTGTCCTGGGAGTGTGTGATGGGACAGTGTAGAGGGAGATTCACTCTGTATCTAACCCGTGCTGTCCCTGTCCTGGGAGTGTGTGATGGGACAGTGTAGAGGGAGATTCACTCTGTATCTAACCCGTGCTGTCCCTGTCCTGGGAGTGTGTGATGGGACAGTGTAGAGGGAGATTCACTCTGTATCTAACCCGTGCTGTCCCTGTCCTGGGAGTGTGTGATGGGACAGTGTAGAGGGAGATTCACTCTGTATCTAACCCGTGCTGTCCCTGTCCTGGGAGTGTGTGATGGGACAGTGTAGAGGGAGCTTCACTCTGTGTCTAACCCGTGCTGTCCCTGCCCTGGGAGTGTGTGATGGGACAGTGTAGAGGGAGCTTCACTCTGTGTCTAACCCGTGCTGTCCCTGTCCTGGGAGTGTGTGATGGGACAGTGTAGAGGGAGCTTCACTCTGCGTCTAACCCGTGCTGTCCCTGTCCTGGGAGTGTGTGATGGGACAGTGTAGAGGGAACTTCACTGTGCTCGTTGTCCATGGGAATGGTACTGGAGGATTGGAGGGAGGCGAATGTTGTCCCTTTGTTCAAAAATGGTAGTGGGGATAGACCGGGTAATTATAGACCAGTGAGCCTTACGTCTGTGGTGGGAAAGCTGTTGGAAAAGATTCTTAGAAATAGGATCTATGGGCATTTAGAGAATCATGGTCTGATCAGGAACAGTCAGCATGGCTTTGTGAAGGGCAGATTGTGTCTAACAAGCCTGATAGAGTCCTTTGAGGAGGTGACCAGGCATATAGATGAGGGTAGTGCAGTGGATGTGATCAACATGGATTTTAGTAAGGCATTTGACAAGGTTCCACACGGTAGGCTTATTCAAAAAGTCAGAAGGCATGGGATCCAGGGAAGTTTGGCCAGGTGGATTCAGAATTGGCTTGCCTGCAGAAGGCAGAAGGGTCATGGTGGAGAGAGTACATTCAGATTGGAGGGTTGTGACTAGTGGTGTCCCACAAGGATCTGTTCTGGGACCTCTACTTTTTGTGATTTTTATTAACGACCTGGATGTGGGGGTAGAAGGGGGGGTTGGCCAGTTTGCAGACAGAAAGGTTGGTGGTGCTGTAGATAGTGAAGGTTGTTGAAGATTACAGACAGACATTGATAGGATGCAGAAGTGGGCTGAGAAGTGGCAGATGGAGTTCAACCCGGAGAAGTGTGAGGTGGTACACTTTGGAAGGACAAACTTCAAGGCAGAGTACAAAGTAGATGGCAGGATACTTGGTAGTGTTGAGGGGCATAGGGATCTGCGGGTACATGTCCACAGATCCCTGAAAGTTGCCTCACAGGTAGATAGGGTAGTTAAGAAAGCTTATGGGGTGTTAGCTGTCATAAGTTGAGGGACAGAATTCAAGAGTCGCGACGTAATGATGCAGCTCTATAAAACTCTGGTTAGGCCACACTTGGAGTACTGTGTCCAGTTCAGGTCGCCTCACTATAGGAAGGATGTGGAAGCATTAGAAAGGGTTAAGAGGAGATTTACCAGGATGCTGCCTAGTTTAGAGAGTATGGAATATGATCAGAGATTAAGGAAGCTAGGGCTTTACTCTTTGGAGAGAAGGAGGATGAGAGGAGACATGATAGAGGTGTACAAGATATTAAGAAGAATAGATAGAGTGGATAGCCAGCACCTCTTCCCCAGGACACCACTGCTCAGTACAAGAGGACATGGTTTTAAGGTAAGGGGTGGGAAGTTCAAGGGGGATATTAGAGGAAGGTTTTTTACTCAGAAAGTGTTCGGTGCGTGGAATGCACTGCCTGAGTCAGTGGTGGAGGCAGATACACTAGTGAAGTTTAAGAGACTACTAGACAGGTATATGGAGGAATTTAAGGTGGGGGGTTATATGGGAGGCAGGGTTTGAGGGTTGGCAAAACATTGTGGGCCGAAGGGCCTGTAATGTGCTGTACTATTCCGTGTTCTATGTTGTATGTTCACTCTGTGCTGTCCCTGCCCTGGGAGTGTGTGATGGGACAGAGTAGAGGGAGCTTCACTCTGTATCTAACCTGTACAGTCCCTGTCCTGGGAGTGTGAGATGGGACAGTGAAGAGGGAGCTTCACTCTGTATCTAACCTGTACAGTCCCTGTCCTGGGAGTGTGAGATGGGACAGTGTAGAGGGAGCTTCACTCTGTATCTAACTTGTGCTGCCCCTGTCCTGGGAGTGTGTGACGGGACAGTGTAGAGGGAGCTTCACTCTGTATCTAACCCGTGCTGCCCCTGCCCTGGGAGTGTGTGACGGGACAGTGTAGAGGGAGGTTCACTCTGTATCTAACCCGTGCTGTCCCTGCCCTGCGAGTGTGAGATGGGACAGTGTAGAGGGAGCTTCACTCTGTATCTAACCCATACTGTCCCTGCCCTGGGAGTGTGAGATGGGACAGTGTAGAGGGAGCTTCACTCTGTATCTAACCCGTACTGTCCCTGCCCTGGGAGTGTGTGATGGGACAGCGTAGAGGGAGCTTCACTCTGTATCTAACCCATGCTGTCCCTGTCCTGGGAGTGTGTGCTGGGACAGTGTAGAGGGAAGTTCACTCTGTATCTAACCCGTGCTGTCCCTGTCCTGGGGTTGTGTGATGGGACAGTGCAGAGGGAGATTCACACTGTATCTAACCCGTGCTGTCACTGTCCTGGGGGTAATGACCAGGATAACATGATCGATTTTCATGCAAGTGCCAACCCAGTCACTTCATCCTATCACCCCTGAACACATCAATGTCTGTGAGGCTACACCAGGGAAAAAGAGTTTCTCAGGAAACTTGCCCTGAATATCTTTGTTTATGAACCACTGACAGTTAACATGCAGGCGAAGCAGGCAATTCCAAGAACACATCGGTCTCTAATGCAGCAGGATTTGGGAACAAGCCCAGAAATGATTGCTCCAATTATACCATGCCCTGGGGAGACTGCCTCAGGAATATTGTATAAAAATCTGGTCTCCATACCCAAGGATAGATGATCACACTGCAGTATATTGATTCCTGGTATTGTGAGAAGAAATTAAGGACACCAGGCCTGCACCCTTTGTTGTTTAGAAGAATGAGAGGTGATCTCATTAATATGTAGAACATTTTAATTGATGAAGAATTGGTGTTTCAAAAGGGCTGATCATTTAAACCTGTGTTATGTAGAAAACTTTTCCACGGAGAGTGTGGAAGCTCCCGGCCCTGGAGAGTGGAGGATTCTGGATCATTTTGAAGTGGAGGTGGAAAAATACCTGACAGATCGAAGAACAGGAGGTGGGGTACGGAGAAATGGCACAGAAGAGGAGTTGAGGAGAGCACTGATCGGCCATGATCATATTGAAGAGCAGGGCAAGTTTGAGGAGCTGAATGACCTAATTCTGCTCCTACCCTCTCGCTTTCTTGTGCTTCCATCCCCCTGACCTTGGGGGATGTCCAGAATCCTGAGCAGAAGCATTCTTCGTTGAAGAGGGCTGTGCGAGGTCAGTCACTAAGCACATTCCGCAGATCGATAGATTTCTCGTTACTATCGAATTTATGGAGTGTAGGTTTAGAATAAAAGTCAGGTTTATTTTCACTGACTAATACAACGTGAAATTTGCTGTGTTGGGGCAGTAGTGCACTGCGAAGACATCAAATTACGATAAGCTACAAGCATAAATAAAGCTCGCACTTACAATCTTTCCAGTTCCTTCATGTCCTCAAAGGCGCCACGCTCGATTGAACTGATGTGGTTCTCCATAAGTTGCCTGGCAGGTGAGAAAGGGAAGGAACATAACATCAGGGTCAATGCAGACTCATGGACCATAAGACCATAAGATACAGGAGCAGTACAAGGCCATCTGGCCCTTTGAGTCATCTCTGCCATTTGACTTATTAACCCTCTCAACTCCATTCTTGTACCTTCTCCTGGTAACCTTTGAAACCCTTACTAATCAAGAGCCTATCAACTTTTACTTTAAATATACCCAATTACTTGACTCCACGGCCATTTGTGGCAATGATTTTCACTAACCTCTGGCTAAAGAAATTGCTTCTCATCTCTGTTCTAAATGGTTGACCTTATATTCCGAGGCTGTGTCCTCTGGTCATACTATAGGAAACAGCCTCTCCATGTCAACTCTGTCTAGGTCTTTCAATATTCAAAAGGTTTCAATGAGATCACTCCTCATTATTCTTAATTCCAGCCAGTACAGGTCCTGTGCTAACAAATGCTCCTCATACATTAACCCTTTCATTCCCAGGATCATTCTTGTGAACCTCATCTGGACCCACCTCAATACCAGCACATCCTTTCTTAGATAGGGGGCCAAAACTGCTCACAATACTCCAAATGAAGTCCGACCAATACCTTATAAAGCTTCAGATTACATCCTTGCTTTTCATTCTAGTCCTCTCGAATGAATGCTAATATTGCATTTGCCTCCCTCGCTACCGACTCAACCTACGTGTTAATCTTTAGGAAATCCCACACAAGGGCTCATTAGACCCTTTGCACCTCCATGTTCTGAATTTTCTCCCCATTTAGAAGATAGTTTACGGAGTGTAGTCTATACAGAGTCATGCAGGTTAGCTTCAGTCCAACTCTTCCATGCCGACCAAGAATTCCATCTACAGTAGCCCCAGTTGCCCATTTTTAGCCCATATCTATCTAAACCATTCCTATCCATGCACCTGCCTAAATATTGTCAATGTACAGTACCTGGATCAAACGTTTCAGGCACCAAACCCTGACCATCTCTGGGTGAAGAAGTTTCCCCTCAAGTCTCCTTTAAGTCTTCCCCCTCTTACCTTAAACCTGTAAACCTGTGCCCCCTCACTATGTTTCCTTTCCCTGGGAAAAGGACGCTCTATGCCTCTTCATAACTTTATTCACCTCTGTAAGATCACCTCCCAGTCTCCAGTGTTCCAAGGAATAAAGACTTGGGCTGCCCAGCCTCTCCCTAAGACTCAGGCCTCCTGGCAGCCATCTCATAAACATTCTCTGCACACTCTTCCCAGCTTAATGATGTCCTTCCTACAACCAGGTGACCAAAACTGTGCACGATACTCTGGGGTGCAGCCTCACCAACATCCTGGGCAACGGCAACAAAACATCTCATCTTCCATATGCATTACCCTGACAGGTGCAATGTATTCTTCACCACCCTGACACTCTGTATACCTCAACCCTAGTGTGGGAACACACATTAGTAGCAGGCATTCGACAAAGGAAATCAATCAACACGGTTTACATACGGAGTGAATCTCCCTCTACACTGTCCCATCACACGCTCCCAGGACAGGGACAGCACGGGTTAGATACAGAGTGAAGCTCCCTCCACACTGTCCCATCACACACTCCCAGGACAGGGACAGCACGGGTTACATACGGAGTGAAGCTCCCTCTACACTGTCCCATCACACGCTCCCAGGACAGGGACAACACGGGTTAGATACAGAGTGAATCTCCCTCTACACTGTCCCATCACACACTCCCAGGACAGGGACAGCACGGGTTAGATACAGAGTGAAGCTCCCTCTACACTGTCCCATCACACACTCCCAGGGCAGGGACAGCACGGGTTAGATACAGAGTGAAGCTCCCTCCACACTGTCCCATCACACACTCCCAGGACAGGGACAGCACGGGTTAGGTACAGAGTGAAGCTCCCTCCACACTGTCCCATCACACACTCCCAGGGCAGGGACAGCACGGGTTAGATACAGAGTGAAGCTCCCTCCACGCTGTCCCATCACACACTCCCAGGACAGGGACAGCACGGGTTAGATACAGAGTGAAGCTCCCTCCACGCTGTCCCATCACACACTCCCAGGACAGGGACAGCACGGGTTAGATACAGAGTGAAGCTCCCTCTACACTGTCCCATCACACACTCCCAGGACAGGGACAGCACGGGTTAGATACAGAGTGAAGCTCCCTCTACACTGTCCCATCACACACTCCCAGGGCAGGGACAGCACGGGTTAGATACAGAGTGAATCTCCCTCCACACTGTCCCATCACACACTCCCAGGGCAGGGACAGCACGGGTTAGATACAGAGTGAATCTCCCTCCACACTGTCCCATCACACACTCCCAGGGCAGGGACAGCACGGGTTAGATACAGAGTGAAGCTCCCTCCACACTGTCCCATCACACACTCCCAGGACAAGAACAGCACGGGTTAGATACAGAGTGAATCTCCCTCTACACTGTCCCATTGTGTTCAACACAAGATGTTTCCCAACTTGTCAACACTGGCTTGTCCATCTGTCACTTACTGTCCTTGCCAGCCTAACTGTGTCTGTGCTCTGAACCATAGCCTGTGACTACCTAGTGTGTACAATTATGGGTTTTTAATTCATTAGTAAACAAGTAAAGCCCCCTGCTGTGGAGTTTTACAGAGAAGTTCTGAACCTATAATTCCAGTCTTTCTGCTCGTGTGGCCTTGCCATCAAATCCTTTGATTGTGCGTTTTGTTCAAGCAAAGGGAATGTTTGTTGGTCTTTTGCCCAAGCTGCTGCCTGTGATACTCACAATACGCGGACGTGTCTGAGTCCTGTGAAGTCACTTTTGCTGATGCGAGTGATGTTATTCCCATTCAGCTCCCTGTGAAGTGAAAGAGATGAGGGACGGTTAAACTCCATCCGCCACTCACAGTCCATTCCTGGGTGCTGGGGAAACACTGCACAGAAACAGGCCCTTCGACACATCAAGCTCATACTGACCATCGATCCCATCTATTCCCCCGGTATATTCTACCCCTCATTCACTCACACACTGGGGGCAACTTGCAGCGGCCAGTTAACCTGTGTGTTGTTGGGATGTGGCAGGAAACAGTGCAAAAAGAAATGTTAATATGGCGGTAGATACTTTATTGATCCCAAAGGAATTGCAGTGTCAGTAGCATTACTAAGTGCACAGATATATAAATATTAGAAGCGAAGTAGAAAGAATAAAAAATAAGTTACCACAAACAGTCTAACAAGAGCGGGGGGCGGGGGGGGGGGTCATCACTTCCCCGGCTATAAGTTGTCTTGTTATAGAGCCTAATGTCCGAGGGTATAGCTGAGAAAGGTAGACATGTATCACTTTGTGAGATTAGATTAGATTTATTTGTCATATGCACATTGAAACATACAGTGAAATGCACCATTTACGTCAAGTACCAACAGAGTCCAAGGATGTTCTGGGACAGCCTGCGTGCCTCTAGCACGTCCACAACTTACTAACCCTAACCTGTATATCTTTGGAATGTGGGAGGAAACCGGAGCACCCGGAGGAAACCCACGGGATCATGGAGAGAAAGTACAAACTCTTCATAGGTACTGGTGGGGATTGAACCACAATTGTAATCACTGGCATTGTAAAGCTTTATACTAACTGCTATGCTCTCTTTATACCCAGCAAGATGGACTGTAAGAACTTTTCCTCTGCAGCAGTTAGTACCATATCTAAGCTAAATCCAGTGTGAAGTATTATAATATTTTCAACTCTGGCACTGCAGGTGTGTCGGTGTGCACCCAGCCCAAATTCTGCCACAATTATTCAAGCAATATCAAATGTCACCATCAGGAGGTCAGAAAACACGAGCAGTGGAGATGTGGATGAAGAGAGGCAAGGCCTGATGAGCAGTAGGTAAACACAGACACTTGTACCTGACACTGTCACTGTACCACGATGTGGTATTGTCAATGTTTGCAGAAACCAAACGCAGATTAATTTGTAAGCACAAGAGAGCCTGCAGGTGTCGGAAATCCAGAGTAGCACACACAAAATTCTGGAGGAACTCCACAGGTCAAGCAGCATCGATAGAGAAAAATAAAGAGTCAACGTTTCGGGCCAAGACCCTTCATCAGGACAGAATAAAGAGTCTTGATTCTGCATTCTTGTATTGTTTTCCCTTGTACCACCTCAGTGCAGTGTTGTAATGAAATGATCTGTATGGATGGCATGCAAAACCAACTTTCTCACTGTAACACATTACATTTGAAAATAATAAACCAGTTCACCAATTTTATTCTGTCCTTTGTTGGATATACTGATTCTCTATACAATGAATACCTTTCTCAGTGCCTGTAAGAAACAAATTCTAATGCCCTTTCTCCCCATTGAGACTATGGTCCCCCTACATTGGTCAAAGTAATACATGATCCTATCAGGATTCAGTTACAGTCTAGAATCAAACTAACCCTAACCTGTATATCTTTGGAATGTGGGAGGAAACCAGAGCACCCAGAGGAAACCCACGGGAGGAGGAGATGGCGGCGCGACGGCAGCGCGAGCGGCCTCTCCGGTGAATGATAACTGCAATCTGTCAAGTAGGGGACCGTGCACAATTCTGATTTGATGGAGACAGATGTGAGAGTACTGAGGAACATCTGGAGAAACTTCTGAAATGCCCGCTTCGCTGCCACTGCTACTGTGTGGTAACCAGAACCTCTGGAGCAGAAGGCCCCGAATCCTCGGCTTTGCTTGTTTCAGCGGCCGGGGCGAGGTCGAAGGCACTCGGAAGGCTGTATCGGAGGGGCTGGTCGGAGGCTCGAAGTTTTCGGACGGACGGACTCAGTGTCGGCTGTGGTCGGCTGCTTCCAAGGCATCAGCAAGTTGACGGTGCCTGGAGGTTTATGGCAGGGAGTTTCTCCCTTTCGCCGCCACTATCGGGGACTTTGAGATTTTTTTTTACCGTGCCCATGGTTTGCTCTTTATCAAATTATGGTATTGCTTTGCACTGCTGTAACAATATGTTATAATTATGTGGTTCTGTCTGTGTTAGTCTTTGGTTTGTCCTGTTTTCTGTGATATCACTCCGGAGAAACATTGTATCATTTCTTAATGCATGTATGCATTTCTACATGACAATAAAAGAGGACTGAGTGTTCTCATAATCTAATCTAAATCTAACTGAGAAAATGTGGAGTTTGTATACAGAAACAGATATCTGGGAAAGAGATGACAGATCTCTCCCTGCTTGTTTGAATAGTCATTTTTAGAGTCTTTACATCCAGCTTACAGGCAGACTAGAACAGATTAATTCTCCCAGCTGAAAGCTGTTACAATTCAGCTGCAGAAAGTTGTAAACTCAGCCAACTCTATTAAGGGCACTGGCATCCCCACCGTTCAGGATACCTTCAAAAGGAGATGCCCTAAACAGGCGGGATCCATCATTAAGGAACCCTCCCCTACCCCATCACCCAGGACATCCCCTCTTCTTGTTGCTGCCGTCAGGGAGAAGGCACAGGAGCCTGAAGAGCTCAGGAACAGCTTCTTCCCCTCTCCATCACATTTCTGAATGGACAATGAACCCATGAAACCTCAATTTATTTTTTGCTTTTTGTATTACTGACATAATTTAATTTCATATATATATGTATAGAGAGAGAGAGAGAGAGAGAGAGAGAGAGAGAGTGTGTTTTTATAGTAATTCCTAGCTTTTTATTATGTATTGCAAGGTACAGCTGCTGCAAAAGAACAAATTTCACAAGACACGCCAGTGATTTTAAACCTGAATCACTCTCTCTGCTGGGCAGAGTGAACATGACCTCATATACTGGTGCATCACCTCAACCTTAGGACTATCAGTACCAACAAAGGCAAGCCTATCAGAATAGACCCACACACGTCTATGTAAAGAGACAAAGACATGTATACAGAGAGAGAGAGAGAGAGAGAGAGAGATACAAACCACACACATGTACAGGCGCAAGCACACACTGAGACACACACACACACACACACACATGCACAGGCACAAACACATACACACACACACACTGAGACACACACACTGAGAGACACACACACACACACACACACACCCACACACACACACTGAGACACACACACTGAGAGACACACACACACACACACACACTGAGACACACACATGCACAGGTGCAAACACACACAGAGACACACACACACAGAAGTAAGAATATATTCACAATTCTCACCTCATTATAGGAAGGATAATGGAGACTTTGGAAAGAGTGTAGTGTAGATTTACCAGGATACTGTCTGGATTACAGAGCATGTTTATGAAGATAGGTCGAGCAGTCTAGGGATTTGCTCTTTGGAGCAAAGGAGGAGGAGAAGTGACTTGATGGAGATGTACAAAATGATTAGAAGCATAGATAGAGTGGATTGCCAGAGACTTTAATCCCACCGTAGAAATGGCTCATATGAGGGGGGCATTAGAGTGTTTGAAGGAAAGTACAGAGGGGATGTCAGAGGCAGGATTTTTACACAGAGAGTGATAGGTGCATGGAACACATGGCCAGGGGCAGGGGTAGAGGTAGATACTTTCGGGACCTTTAAGAGATTCTTAGATAGACTAATGGATGAAAGAAAAACGGAGGGCTATGTGATTGATTGATCTTAGAATAGGTTAACAAATCAGCATGTCATTGTGGGCTGAAAGCCCTGTACTGTACTGTACTGTACTGCTCTTTGTTATAACACACAGCCCGTTCAAAACACACAGGGACATGTGTGTGTCCAGACAACACACACACACACACACACACACAAAAACACACACACACAAAAACATACAGAGACATGACACAGGGACATTCAAAACACACAACAGATATACTCACACAGCTTGGCTGCAGTGACAGGAAAGTCCTAGAGAGAACAAGGGCAACGCACTCTCACCCCTACACGAGGGGCACTAACAGAGTTCAGCACAGTACTGAGACAGAATCACACACGGCATCGTGCAGCTTCCTATAAAAACACTCTCAGGCTGGAACGCCATGAGCAGTCTCCGGAGGGCATGTGACAGGATTTGTACATGGAATAACTTAACTGGGAATGACCTCTAGGCTGGAACCCAGTTTGTAGATTTCATGATGTTTACGTATAGAATTACAAATGTTAATGGTGTAACAGATCCCTGGGAGTCAGCAACAGGCTTGGATGTAATCCAAAGATTCAGGGGGTTTCTATAAAGAATAACAGATCCCTGGAAGTAAGTCACAAACTAGGGTCTAATCCAAGAGTTTAGGGGTTCAGGAGAGAGCTTTTTCCCATTAAAACAAAATGTTCACACCATTTTAAACTTTTTTCCCCCAAGCAGCTAATCTGATCAACCATTCTAGTGAACCCCCAACCCCCTGCTATCGATTCCCCCGTCACTGCTCTGACAGCACTTCAATCCACTTCTTATAATGTTGTTTACATTGTAAATACGTGTTTATTTGTACATTCATTTATTTATGCATATTTTTCCATATCCATCCTTTTAACCTCTAACTTTATTATCCTTTTATATATAATTATTTATTCTTTATAATTGTTGAATGTTGCATTTATCGTTGCGTGTCGCACCAACACATCATGGCAAATTTCTAAAACGTGTAAATGTATATGATATATTAAATCAAGTTGATCCCTGATGCTTGACCCTTGAATAACAGATCCCTAGGAATGGGTTATAGGCTGGGATCTAATCACACGAGGAGTTTGGGAATGGGGTTATATGGAGAATGATAACCATTTGGGAGTGAGTTATGGATATAGAATAGAGTGAAACCACATGATGGACTTGGGGAAGGATTGTACATAAATGCTTGCCAGTGGGTTACAGACTGGAAACTAATTCAAGGGTTCATGGGGTCTCTAATAGAATAACAGGTTTGGGTTGTCCATATCAGGCAGCACGGTTAGCATAACGCTCTACAGTACAGGCAACCTGGGTTCAATTCCCGCCACTGCCTGTAAGGAGTTTGTACGTTTTCCCGTGACCCAGTGGGTTTCCTCCGGGTGCTCTGGTTTCCTCCCACAGTCCAAAGACCTACTGGTTGGTAGATGCACTGTAGATTGTCCCATAATTAGGCTAGGATTAAATCTGGGGATTGGTTGGGGGGGTGCGGCTAAATAAATAGAATATCATAGAGGAAATATCTTAAAAGCCTAGGAAATATCATACTAGGCTTATATTCATTGGAATTTAGAAGATTGAGGGGGGATCTTATTGAAACGTATAAAATCCTAAAGGGATTGGACAGGCTAGATGCAGGAAGATTGTTCCCGATGTTGGGGAAGTCCAGAACGAGGGGTCACAGTTTGAGGATAAAGGGGAAGCCTTTTAGGACCGAGATGAGGAAAAACTTCTTCACACAGAGAGTGGTGAATCTGTGGAATTCTCTGCCACAGGAAACAGTTGAGGCCAGTTCATTGGGTATATTTAAGAGGGAGTTAGATATGGCCCTTGTGGCTAAAGGGATCAGGGGGTATGGAGGGAAGGCTGGTACAGGGTTCTAAGTTGGATGATCAGCCATGATCATACTGAATGGCGGTGCAGGCTCGAAGGGCCAAATGGCCTACTGCTGCACCTATTTTCTATGTTTCTATGTTTCTAAAATGCAGCCCAGAGTTAGTTGGAGGTTGGAATCTATTTAAGAGTTCCTGGAGCATGATATATAAAATAACAGATCCCCAAGAATGGGTTACAGACTGGGATCTAATCCAAAGATTCAGGGGTTTTATATAAAGAATAGTAGATCCCTTTGACTAAATTACAAATGGGAATCTAATCCAAGGGTTTAGGGGGATTAACAGATAGAATAATAGATTCCCCAGGAATGAGTTACAGACTAGGATCTAATCCAGAGCTTCCAGTGGTCTATATAGAGAATAACAGATCCCTGGAGTGATTTAGATTTTGCAATCTAATCCAAGAGTGCCCAGGTTTATTTATTCAATAACAGATCCCTGGAATTGGGCTGCAGGCTTGGATCTGATCCAGTAGTTCAGGGGTTTATATATAGAATAACAGATCCCCGGCTGTGAGTTACAGACTGGGATTTACATGAGGAGTTTGGGATAGGGTTATATAGAAAGCATCAAACATCAGGAAGGAAGTTAGAGGCTGGAAGCTAAATAAAATATCTTGGGTAGTTGTGGGTAAGGGTTAAATAAATATAACCCCCAGGAACAAGGAATAAGTTACAGGTTGGGTTTACGGGGTTTTATGGATATAGTTCAGACTTCTGGAAGAGTTATAGGCTGGAATACAATTAAGAGGTTTGGGTGTTTACACAGAGAATAACAGATCCCCGAGAGTGGTTTACCGGTGGGAGCGAATCGGGGGATCTGAAATGATATTTGCGGACATTGAAAGCAGCAATATCAGCGCAATAAAGAGAAGTTCCACTGCCCTCCGTGTCCCGGGAGCCCGCTGCCAACTGGGGTGGGTATCCCGAGAGAGGTCTGCGAGTTTCGCCGAGGCCTGGGGTTGGCGTGTCGTGACTGCTGGCTGGCCGCGGACCCACATACTCCGGAACCCCTGAGCCCTAGTCTGCCGGAGCTGATCTCTGCGGTTGCGACTGCGGGACTCCTGTGGTCTGTAGGGCTTCTAAAGGGTTAGGGTGTTCCCGCGTGTGAGAGTGAGTGCGAGTGAGACTCTGTGCATGAGGGTGGAAATGAGAGGAGGACTGGGGTGAGCGTGACCGTGGGAGAGCGGATGACTACAGGAGCGAGAGGATGAGAATGTGTGCGCCAGTCTGCGAGTGAGAATGTGTGTTACGTGTGAGTGTGCGAGATCTGCGTGTAAGATGTGTGCACGAGATTGCATGACAGTGTCTATCAGAATCGGTGCGTGTGTGTGTAAAAAAGCGCGTGATTCAGTATGCGTGAGTGTATGCAAAATTAGTGCGTGAGTGAGAGAGAAAGACAATGTTTGAATGAATTTGTGTGCGTGAGGGAGAGACAGAGAGAGAGAGAAAGAAAAGGAAGAGGCTGTAGGTGCTTCTATGTGAACACGAGTTCGTGACTGCTCTCACAGTCAAACATCGAGTGGATACCGTACTCGGGAGATGAAAGGCGGCTGAAAAATGACCGTGGGGGATGCAGGAGGGGAGGAGAAAGGGGCAGCCTGTAAACTGACAATCCTTCTACACCCGAAGAGCGTGGACAGAGTTCCATGAGTACGCGGGGCTGCTAACAAAGGCCCAAACCAATTGGATAGTAGACGCGGGCAGATGCTTAAGATGAATGGTCTCGTCCTGGTCCCCACGAGCCAAAGACAAAGGGAGGTTTTTAATGATCTGAAATACATGTTACAGGGAGAATGATCCGGAAGAATCACAATCAACGATAAATTAACGAAGACATCCACAGGATCTGAGGCAGGGTAGTGGGGAGGCTGTTCCAAAACCCTGAGACGATGCCGTTCCTATGAGTCCCGGGACGGTTCGATTCTCCACAGGAACTCACAGGGTCTATTCCAGCTCTCATCCCTGCCTCAGCCCCTCCATCTCCCTTTTCCCCTCAATCCATCTCCCTCCTCCCTCTCCATCTCCCTCTTCCCCTCAATCCATCCAGCTCCTTCCCCTCCATCTCCCTCCTGACTTTCTAGTCTTGATGAAGGGTCTCAGCCCGAAACGTCAAAGTGTATTCCCCTCTATCGATGCTGCCTGACCCGTTGAGCTCCTCCAGTATTTTCTTTTGTGCATTGGAATGAAATACGACCCCTGATCCTGAATGTTGGTGGATTAACCGTGGGGAGGGGCGATTCCTTAATGACACGCAGGCAGTCACGGCGAGCGGCGATATTCCAAAGACAGGACCCCCGCGCCCTCCCCACCCCGCCACGTTACCACAGGGGGCTTGGATGTCTGTTAGGGTGGGATTGTCTTGGGGCAGTGGGGGTGGGGGGAGAGCTACTTCCGTGAAGATTCCGCACCACACACGCAAGCCGTCCCGTTAGGAAACACGACTATATGAAGAACGTGTTTTATTTTCTCTCAGTTGAGGCATTCCCAACTTCAAAGGACCGGGCAACGGAATCCCCTTTTGAAGGCGTCCAATTTCTCCCTCTCTCTCTCGCAAAGTGAGATCCCACACGAGCCGCTGACTGATCTAGTGACTGGCTTGGGGTTATCTGCGGATGGAAAGAGCGGCGCGGGACCGTGATCCCGAGGCAGCAGGCTCAGCCTCATTGTGCACAGCGGCACCTCGGACAGTGAAGCGCTCCCTCGGCTCTGCATTCCGGGTGTTCAGCGGGTCCGCAGAGGAACGGGGGAGGGGTTGGGGGACAGGAGGAGAAGGGGTACATGAATACTACCCCCTCTCATCCCTTGCTCACCCTTTAAGGCTTTGAAACATCATTACCATCCGGCACTAGGTTCTTTTTGAACGGCGGCGGCGAGGTTCTGAAGTTTGGGATTCGTATAGCCCCGACCGATCACTTACAAAGGATGTGCACCCCATTCCTACCCGCCCCCTCCCCTCCCCGGATCTAAAGAGAAGGCGGCTTTCCATACTCACAGTCTCTCTGCGTTTCTGGGGATGTTCTTGGGGATGGTACGGAGTCCCAGCCCGTGGCAGTCCACGCTTGTGCCCACACAGCTGCAGAGAGCCGGGCAGGCACTTGTCCCAATCCCGCAGGCGGCCAGCAGCAGGATCCCAGTCCTGATGATCTTGGGCAACTCCCGGCTTCTGTCCATGGTGTCTGCGAGGGATGTATGCGTGTGGCTGGGGTGGGGGTACAGAGAGAGAGAGTGGGAGATAGAGAGGGAGAGAGAGAGAGAGAGAGAGAGAGAGGGGAAAGAGGTCCTTCAGCCTCCGTCAGATCATAGTGAAGGGGCGCAAGCTTGCCGAAATCCGGTCCTTGCTACTTGCACCCACTTCGCACCCAGCGCCGGAGGGTCACACGCCCTCGATAACACAATAGAAGGGGAGGCCGGCTCGCAGCTACCCGGGATCCTGTGATCTCCACGGCTGAGACTGGCCCCAGTGGTGAATCTCGCAGCCTCACTCTCTATTGCAAACACACACACACATACACTGGGTTACAAGCTGCATTTGACGGCCTGTACAATAAAAGCGTCACACACATCCATCAACGTGACCACAAATAGCAGAGGCGACCCCGCCCACCGAACACACAGCCCCGACTCATCCAACGCAGGGCAGTGACTGCCAATACGCCCCTCCCTCCCTCCCTGCACACCCACATGAACAGCAGGTTACAGTAAGGACGAACGGTTAGCATAACCTGCCTGCTCCGTGGTCCGAGCGTGTGTGCATGTGTCTGTGAATGCTTTTGTGTGTGTGTGTGTGTGTGTGTGTAAACGTGCGTGTGTGTCTCTGTGTGAATGTATATGTGTGTGTGCCTGTCTCTGAATGTATATGTGTGTGTGCGTGTGAGTGTGTGTGTGTGTGTGCGTGTCTCTGAATGTATATGTGTGTGTGCGAGTGAGTGTGTGTGCGTGTGTGTGTGTGTCTGTCTTCCTCTGTGTGAATGCGTGCATGTATTCGTGTACTTATCTGCGTGTGTACTTGTATGTGTGTTTTTGTGTATTTATACGTGTGCATTTGTATCCGTGTGTGTCTGTGTGTGTGACTGAGCCTGGTACACCGGAACACACACACTACACGCGAAAGAATAATTGTTTATTAGGAGGTGTTTTTTTAAATCTCTTGTTCATCATCTGTTGTGTTGCCAAGAGAAACAGAGACACACTCCTCGGAAAGTCTGCCAGACGCCGTTCCCGTTACTGTCGGAAGAATAATGCGTAGAATCATAATTCCCAAGATTACTAATTACAGTTTACGTTTCACTGGGGCTGGGAATGTGAGCGTCAGGGAGTCCGCTGCGGTCACGCTCGGTTTGGGTGAGGTTGTTGCGGCTGTGGGGCGGGGTGTAGGGAAAGTAGGCGAGGGGTCTGTCCCTGTCTGAGCGCTCCCGGAAAGTTGTGCCTGTGTGTGTGTGTGTGTTGTCTGTGTGTGTGTGTGTTGTCTGTGTGTCTGCTGGGCGCAGCGGGAACACGGAACATCGCTGTGATGCAAAACGTGCGGACAGAAAAAAAAAGACTTGCAATATTTAACAATTTGCTGGAGGAACTCAGCGGGTCGAGCAGCATGCGTGAAGGAAAATTAATTCAAGTCGAAAACCCGCACCAGGGTCAATGTCCCAATGAGTAGGAAGGATTTGATTAAACTGGAAAGAGTACAGACAAGATTTACAAGAATTAAACCGGGATTGAGGGGCTGAGTTATAGGACGAGGTTGGACCGACTGGGCCTTTACTCCTCGGAGTGCTGGAGACTGAGCGTATAAATGAGGGGTATAGATAGGGCGAG
This sequence comes from Mobula hypostoma, assembly GCF_963921235.1. Classification (NCBI taxonomy): domain Eukaryota; kingdom Metazoa; phylum Chordata; class Chondrichthyes; order Myliobatiformes; family Myliobatidae; genus Mobula; species Mobula hypostoma. The sequence goes on along the minus strand of NC_086115.1, from coordinate 12,489,288 downwards.
GTAAAATGTGAGGTCAAGAGCCCGTTCTATTGCCTGAGCATTCAATAGTGTTGTATCGCGGGGTAGAAGCTGTTCTTCAGTCTGTTGGTTCGTGCTGCCAGGCTTTTTCTCCTGTCCGATGGGAGAGGGGAGTAGAGAGATGTCCGGGACAAGAGGGGGTCTTTGAGAGTGCTGGCTGCTTTACTGAGGCAGCAGGAAGTGTAGACCATCCATGGAGGGGAGGCTGGTTTTGACCAGGTCTTGACTGGGTGGACACAGAGAGGGTATTTCCTCTGGTGGGGCAACTCTAGATTGAGTTTAGAAATAAGAGGTTATCTACATAATACAGAGATAAGGTGAAATGCTTGTCTCCCAGAATTTTCCAGGTCTCTGGAATCCTTTCCCTCAGAGGGCAGTGGAAACAGGGACATAGAGTCATAGAGCACCATGGCACAGAAACAGGCCCTTCAGCCCATCTAGTCCATGCCACATCGTTATTCTGCTTAGCGCCATTGATCCACACCTGGACCACATCCATGTAGATATCAAGACACCTCTTAAATATTGCAATTGAACCTACATCTACTGTTCCACACTCTCACCGCCCTCCTAGTGAAATGTGCCCTTCAGGTTCCCCTAAACATGTCACCTTTCACCTCTAACCTATGGCCTCAAGTTCTACTCTCACCAAACCTCAGTGGAAAAAGCCTGCTTGCATTTACCTTGTGTAAACCTCTATCAAAATCCCCTCATTCTCCTGCACTCTAGGCAATAATGTCCTAATCTATTCAGGCTTTCCCTATAACTCAGGACCTCAAGTCCCGGCAATGTCCTTGTAAATTTTCTAAACACTTTCAATCTTATTGATATTTTTCCTGCCGGTAGGTGACCAAAACCGCACACAAAACTCCAAATATGCTCTCACCAATGTCTTATACAACTCCAACATGGCAACCCAACTCCTGCATTCAATACTTCGATTTATGAAGGCTGATATGCCAAAAGCTGTCTTACATCCCTATCTTCTTGTGAAGCCACTTTCAAGGAATTATGGATCTAAATTCCCAGCAGTCTGAATACTTCCAAGGCTCTTGAAAAGTGATGGATGAAAGGTTACTGCAGACAGATGGAAATGCAGAATTGAGATTGCATTCAGATCCGTCATGATCCTCTAGGCAGGTGGACTTGCGAGGATCCTCTGCTGCTCTGTGTATATGGATGGTGTATATGTGTATGTATGTGTATATGGATGGTGTTCACTGTCTGAGCTGGACTAGTTCCCGGGCACCTTCAGGAAGGACAAAGATGGTATAGTGGTGCACCTTGCAAGTGTAACCACCTGATTCGATCCTGATGGTATGTGGAGTTTCCGTGTTCTCCCTGTGACCTTGTGGGCTTCCTCCTGCTTCTCCGGTTTTCTACGCTTCAGAGATGTGCACGTTGGTGAGTCAATTGACCACCTGTACATTTCCCCTACAGTGTGGGTGATGGGTGGAGTTCATGGGGATGGAATTCCTGATGGATGGAATTATGACAGAGATCTCATTGAAACCTAACAGACATTGAGCTTGGAAGAATGAGGGAGATCTCATTGAAACCGAACAAATATTGAAAGGCCTAGATAGAGTGGATATTTATAAGATGCTTCCTACAGTGGGAGAGTCCGGAACCAGAGGGCACAGCATACAAGGGTGCCCGTTTGGACCAAAGATGAGGAGAAATTTCTTTAGCCAGAGGGTAGGGGATCTGTGGAATTCATTGCCACAGAAGGCTGTGAAGGCCAAGTCACTGGATATATCTAAAGTGAAGGTTGATAGTTCTTGAAAAGCAAGGTTGCCATAGGTTACAGGGGAAAGGCGGTAGAATGGCGTTGAGAGGGAAAATAAATCAGCCATGATTGAATGGTAGAGCAGACTCAATGGGCTGAATGGCCTAATTCTGCTGCGATGTCTCATGGTCTTTTGTCAGGGGATACGGAGAAAGTTACTAACTAAGGCATGGGATTGACCTGTGAGCCAGCACAGACTGTGGGCTGAATGGCCTGCTGCATTGCTTCAGAAATGGAAAATACGGAACTATGGGTCAGGTAAGGTACAATACAAGGAGGGCCAGCTGATTGGTAGAATATTCTAGCCAGTCAAAGATCATGGGAGAGGGAGCAGTAAGGAGGATGGAATCAGTAAGCTCAGTCTGTCTCTGTCTCTGGTGTCTTGGGAGAGAAGCATGAGCTTAAACAAGCACACACTCACAGTAGGATATGGAGCAAGTACAAAGCCTCAGGCACATAAGGGATTGATGATGAACACATTTTCTTCATACCACTTGCCTTTCCCTTCTGCCTGAGACTGGATTATACTTCATACTTTATTGTCGCCAAACAATTGATACTGGAATGTACAATCATCACAGCGATATTTGATTCTGCGCTTCCCGCTCCCTGGAGTACAAATCGATACTAAATAGTAAAAAATTTAAATTATAAATCATAAATAGAAAATAGAAAAGGGAAAGTAAGGTAGTGCAAAAAAAAACTGAGAGGCAGGTCCGGATATTTGGAGGGTACGGCCCAGATCTGGGTCAAATATCCCGGATGGAACCACACTGGAAATGAAAGGAAAGCCATTCCAATTTAAACTTCTACCTTGGTGAGATTCAGATCAGTGGGCAAGTAAGGAAATTCGACATCCACCCTATGACTCTCTATAGCTGGCTGGTAGTGTACTGGCATCTGCCCAGACCTCGAAGTTCGAATCTGGCCAGCCCCTTGCCCGCTTTCCACCTGTGCTTGGATGAGCGTTGAGCTAGCAACTCGACCTCATAACAAAAAGACAAACAAATGCTAAAGGAGTGGCAGGGTTGCTGCCTGATGTGCCACAAGGCACAAAGAGGAACAAAAACGATGACGCCCACCAAATTTTGCAGATGCACCATGGAAAGCATCCTATACTGTTCTGCAGAGAGTGATGGACATAGCTCAGCATACCGCCGAACCCAGTCTCCCCTCTGTGGACTCTGACTACTCCTCATGATGGGCAGGCAAGGAGATAGGTCCTGCTGAAGAATCTTGGCCCGATACGTTGACTGTACTTTTTTCCCCATAGATGCTGCCTGGCCTGCTGAGTTCCTCCAGCATTTTGTGTGTGTGTGTGTGTTGCTTGGATTTCCGGCATCTGCAGATTTTCTCTTGTTTGTGATTTTTTTTAACACTTCTCACTTTCTTGTTAAAGAAGCCAATGTAATCAGAGACCCCACCCACCCCAGGCACTCGTTCTTCTCTCTGGACCTCTTTCTCCCCACTGGGCAGAAGAGACAAAAGCTTGAAGACACATTCACCAGGACAGCTTCCATCCTACTGTTATAAGCCTATTAAACAGACCTCTTGCAGGATAAAGGTGAATGTTTGATCTCACAGTCTACCTCGTAATGGCCTTTGCATTTATTGTCTGCCCGCACTGCAGCTGTCTGCACCTTATTCTGCATTCAGTTATTGTTTCTCCGTGTCCTGTCTCAGTGTTGTAATGACAACAGCTGGGATAGTCTCAACCACAGGGCTCATACATTGAGGTGATTGTCAAAAGAAGCTGAGACTCATTCTAATGCAGGAGGCTGTTGTGGTTTATTTTTATTTAGAGATACACATTGGAACAGGCCTTTCTTGCCCAATGAGCCGTGCCAACCCCAGAAACCTAACTATTTAACCCCAGCCTAATCACAGGACTATTCACGATGACTAACTAACCCACCAACTGGTAGGTCTCTGGTCTGGGGGAGGAAAGCCACCCGGTCACGGGGGTGAACGTACAAACTCCTTACAGGCAGCGACGGAACTCAACGCCGAAGTTCCACGCTGTAACAGTGTACCACTAACCGCTACATTACCGTGGCGCCCTATCCAGAATCCCTAGTCAAAAGTGGCAGTGGGGACAGATCTGTCTTGCAAATGGGAAAATGGAGAAATGTCAGAAAAGAGCAGGTGGTATGATTTTACATTTTATTTTTATTTCGAGATATAGCACAGTAACAGGTCATTCTGGCCCAGTGAGCCCCTGTCTCCCAATTACACCCATGTGACCAATTAACCTACTAACCCGCACATCTTTGCAAAGTGGGAGTACATTCATCAGGAGTACAAAAGGAAGTACAATTACACAATGCAGAACATAGTGTTACAGTTATAGAGAAAGTACAGCGCGGGCAAACAATGAGGTGTTATGGCCATGCAGAAGTGGATTGAGTGTTCATCTTTATCGTGTAAGTGGTCCATTCGGGAGTCCTATGACATTGTGACTGAAGTTGCCCTTATGCCTGGCAGTGCACATTTTCAAACTTCTGCATCTTCTTCCCAATGGGAGAGTGGCAAAGAGAGAATATCCAAGGTGGGAGAGGTCTTTCATTACGCTGCCTGTCGCAGCTGGGATTGTAGAGAGAACTGTGGGACAAATAAGGTAGGGTAGTCAGTATCCTTTCCTCCACGGCACAGGTTGAAGGTGAGAGGAAGAAGTTTCAAAGCAGATTTATTTCTCAATTCACTCTGAGTGAGCTCAGACTCCTGGATTTTCCTTTCTCTGTTATTTTCTCAGGTCTTTTTCTCTCCCTCTTCCTCTTTGCCAGGCTATTTTACCTGTTTTTTGTCCGAAATATCCAATATTCATATTCCTGTTGCAGGGCTAATTTACAGCGATAAGCAGACGTACTGGTTAAAACCCTTCCCCTGTATATCTTTTGGTAAGAGATAAGGGGTGAAGATTGCAAGCCAGTGCACGTGTCCATGAGGGGGGACAGATCAGATAGTGGAGAGAATTTGCAGTGTGATGAGAGAGGTGGGAGAGAGAAAGAGAGAGAGGTGTGGGGAGAGGGAAGGGGAGAGAGAGGGGGAGAGAGAGGTGTGGGGAGAGGGAAGGGGAGAGAGAGGGGGAGAGAGAGGTGTGGGGAGAAGGAAGGGGAGAGAGAGAGGGGGAGAGCGAGGTGTGGGGAGAGGGAAGGGGAGAGAGGGGGGAGAGAGAGGTGTGGGGAGAGGGAAGGGGAGAGGGGGGAGGGTGGGGAGAGGGGGAGGGGGGAAAGAGAGGGGGAGAGAAGGAGGAGAGGGGGAGAGAGAGGGGGAGAGAGGGGGAGAGAGGGGGAGAGAGGGGGAGGGGGAGAGAGGGGGAGAAGGGAGAGGGGGAGAGGGGGGAGAGAGGGGGGGAGAGGGGGGAGAGAGGGCGAGAGAGATAACGTTCCTATATATATATATAGGGGGAACCTCCAGGTTAGGCAGTTCAGCTCAGGGTTAACAACCCTGACTGGTAAAACAAGAAGGATCCATCTGCTTAGGACAGAGAGCAATGAAAGACCCTCATTGCTCCCTGATTGCCAGCAGTGAAATGGGCAGTAAAAAATGGACACCTGCTCAATATTGCAAATATCTAACCAGCCAATCGTGAGGCAGCAACTCAATGCATAAAAGCATGCAGCCATGGTCAAGAGATTCAGTCGTTGCTCAATCCAAATCTCAGAATGGAAAAGAAATGTAATGAAAGTGACTTTGTCTATAGAATGATTGCTGATTATCACCAGTGTCTAGAGTTTACAAAGAACGGCGCAAAAAGATAAAAAAAAGCCCGTGAGCAGCCGTTCTGTGTGTGAAAACGTCTTGCTAATGAGAGGTCTGGGGAGAACGGCCGGACTGGTTCAAGGAAGGCGAAAGCAACTCAAATAGCCACATGTTACAACAGCGGTGTGCAGAAGGGCATCTCAGAACACACAACACATCAAACCTTGAGGTGGATGGGCTACAGCAGCAGGAGATAACGAACATTCTCTCAGTTGCCCCTTTGTTAGGTACAGTAGGCACCTGATAACGTGGCCACTGAGTGAACGTTCTTTGCCTTCTGCTGTGGTAGGATTGTTCTCCTCAACCCTCCCCTTCTCTGCAACGGTAAACAGGCTATTATTCTAATTCGGAAAGATCACGTTAGCAATGCTTCCCTCTCCACAAACGTTATCCAACCTGCTGAGCGTTTCAAGAACTATGTTTTTATTTCAGCACACTCTCTGTTCTGCGATGGCTGTGTCAACCCTGTGGCTCTGCATGTTGGAGAACTACCCACGGCCTCACACAGATTATCAAAATACCAGTGGCAGCAGAAACCTCAGGCAGGCCCTGTTTATCTTCCCCACGTCACTTCATTCCCTGATCCTCTGACAGCCAGGACGCAGAACACGCACTGTCATTCTCCCCCGCCATAGAAATTAGAACAGTATAGATTTATTTATCACATGTATGTCGAAACATACAATGAAATGTGTCGTTTTGGTTAACAACCGCAACATAAGGATGTGCTGGGGGCAGCTCACACGTGTTGCAAAACATTCTGACACCAACATTAAATCAAAACAGCACAGAGACAGGCCCGTTGGCCCACGATGTCTGCACCAAACACGAGGCCAGGTGAAACTAAATCTCTATTGCCTGCACATAATCCATAATCCTCCATCCCTTGCATATCAGTGTGTCTATCAGCATCTTAAGTGCCACTATCAGATCTACTTTCACCATCACCTCTTGCCACCTATTCAGGCACCCACTGTTCTCTCTGTAAAAACAAAACTCTACCCCACCCCTCACCCCCATCTTAAGTACAAGTCCTCTAGTATTTAGGGCACATGACCAAGTGGTTAAGGCAGTCGACTAGCGATCTGAAGGTCGTGAGTTCAAGCCTCAGCCGAGGCAGCGTGTGTGTCCTTGAGCAAGGCACTTAACCACACATTGCTCTACGATGACACCGGCGCCAAGCTGTATTGGCTCTAGTGCCCTTCCCTTGGACAACATTGGTGTCGTGGAGAGGGGAGACTTGCAGCATGGGCAACTGCCGGTCTTCCATACAACCTTGCCCAGGCCTGCACCCAGGAGAGTGAAGACTTTCCAGGAGCAGATCCACGGTCTCGCAAGACTAACGGATGCCTTAATAATAAGTACTTGACATTTCTACTCTGGGGATAAAAAAAAAGATTCTGTCTACCATATCTATACCTCTTAAAATGTTTAGACTTATTAGCCTGACACTCAACATTTTAGGAACAATTCCTTCCCCTCCGCCACCAGAATTCTGAATGGTCGATGAATGTACCTCACTATTGGCGGCATAGCAGTGCAGCGGTTGGTGTGATGTTATTACAGCTCGAGGCGTTGGAATTCAGAGTTCAATCCGGCATCCTTTGTCAGGAGTCTGTACCCATCCCCGTGGAACGAGTGGGTTTTCTCTGGGTCCTCCCACAGTCCGAAGACCAGGTCGGTTAACTGGTTATTGTCAATTGTCCCGTGATTAGGTTAAGGCAATACGGTTTGCAGGGCTGGAAGGGCCAATTCCGCTCTGCATCTCTAAATAAAATTAAAATTATGCAACATGCACAAAATGCCAGAGGGACTCAGCAGGTCGGGCAGCGTCTATGGAGATGAATAAACTCTCATAGTTTTGGGCCAAGACCCTTCATCAGGACTGGAAAGCAAGGGGGAGGAAGCCAGAATAAAAAGCTGGAGGGGGCGGGTGTGGTGGGAGGGAGATCAGCTAGAAGGCGATAGGTGGGAAAGGTCAAGTGCTGGAGAAGAAGGAATCGAATAGGAGAGGAGAACAGAACATGGGAGAGGAGAAATGGAAAAAGTAGGGGCACCGGGGGAGGTGATGGGCAGGTGAGGAGAAGTAAGAGGCCAGAGTAGGGAATAGAAGATGAGGGAAGGGGGAGGGAAAAAGTATCACCAGGAGAAATTGTTGCTCAAGCCATCAGGTTGGAGGCTACCTAGACGGAATATGAGGCGTTGCTCCTCCACCCTGAGAATAGTCCCACCATGGCAAAATAGGAGCCCTACACTGGCGTGTTGGAATTGGAATGTGGACAGGAATTAAGATGGTTGGGCACCAGGAAATCCCACCTTTAGCAGATGGAGCGTAGGTGCTTGAAAAAAATGGTATTCCAATTTATGTCCAGTCTCGCTAGTACAGAGGAGGCCACATTGGGAGCAGCAGATACAATAGATGACCCAAAAAGATCCTCGCTTGAAGTGTTGCCTTACCTGGAAGGACTGTTTGGGGCCCTAAATGCGGGTAAGGGAGAAGGTAGCATTTCTGTCACTTGCAGGGATACATGCCAGGAGGGAGATTAGTGGGGATAGAAGAATGGAAAAGGGAATCACAATGCTCCCTAACTCTTCCTGCGCTACTGACGACTGATGCTGCTTCATGCACCCATGCTGAGCTCGTCAATTTCATCAACTTTCATCACCCTGTCCTTAAATTCACTTGGTCCATTTCTGACACCTCCCTCGCCTTTCTCAATCTCTCTGCCTTCATCTCTGGAGTCAAGATGTCTACAGACATCTTTTATAAACCTACTGATTCCCACAGCTGTCTTGACTATGCTACTTCCCAACCTGTCTCCTTTAAAAATGCTATCCCCTTTACTGAGTTCATTAGTCTCCACTTCATCTGTTCCCAGGATGAGGCTTTCCATTCCAGGACATCTGAGATGTCCTCCTACTTCATAGAATGGGGTATCCCTTCCTCGACCGTTGATGCTACTCTCACCTGCGTTTCCGCAATCTCCTAGACATCCTCATTAGCCCATCTTCCCGACGCCTTAACAAGGAGAGGTCCTCTTGTCCTCACCTACCATTCCATCAGCCTCCACATCCAACATATGATTATCCATTACTTCTGTCATCTTAAATTGGATCCTACCTCCAAATACATCTTTATCTCCACTCTGTTTTCTGCAGGGGTTGCACCCGCTGTGATTCCCTTGTCCATTTATCCTTCCCCATTAATCTCCCTCCCAGCACTTATCCCTGCTACACCTTTCCCATTTACTTCCTCCTTTACCTCCAGTCAGGGCAACAAACAGTCCTTCCAGGTGAGGCAACACTTCACCTGTGAATCTGTTGGGGTCACCTATTGTGTACAGTGCTCTCAATTCAGCCTTCTCTGCATTAGTGAGACCCCTCGTAAATTGGGGAACTGTTTTCCTGAGCACCTCCGCTCCATTTGCCAAAAGTGGAATTCACTGGTGGCCAACCATTTTAATATTCCATTGAGGTAGCCTCCAACCTGATGGCACTTTCTCCTTCCGGTAAAAAAAAATTCCCTCTTCTTCTATTCCCCAGTCTGGCCTCTTTTCTCCTCACCTGCCTATCCCCTCCTCCTTCCCTTTCTCCCATGGTCCACTGTCCTATCAGATTCCTTCTTCTCCAACTCTTTACCTTTCCCACCCACCTGGCTTCACCTAACACCTTCTAGCTAGTCCTCCTTCCCCTCCCTTCACCTTTTTTTTATTCTGGCACCTTCTCCCTTCCTTTCCAGCCCTGAAAATGTCAACTGTTTATTCATTTCCACAGGTGCTCCCTTACCTGCTGTGTTCCTCCAGCATTTTGTGTGAATTGCTCTCGATCTCCAGCAGAAATTCATGTTTGTAATTTTTTAAATGTTTTGCGCTGTACTGCTACCACAAAACAATTAAATTTCATGACATGGGCTGGAGATAATAAACCTGATTTGAAATATAGAACTCCAAGTCTCTATCTTACAAGCAAGCATGAGTTACACAGACAAAATGCTGGTGGAACGCAGCAGGTCAGGAAGCACCTATGGAGATTAATAACCAGTCAGTGTTTTGGTCTGAGACCCTTCTTCAGGTCTGGAAAGGATGGGGGAGTGGATGGAGGAGAGCTGGAAGGTGGTAGGTGAGGTCAGGTGGTTGGCTGCAGAAGGAGGAATCTGCTGGGAGAGGAGAGTGGATCATGGGAGAAAGAGAAGGAGGAGGGGCACCAGAGGAAGGTAACAGGCAAGTGAGGAGAAGAGGTAAGAGGCCAGAGTGTGGAATTGAAGAAGAGGGAAAGGGGTGGGGAAAAACTACCAAAATGAGAAATCAATGTTCATGCCATCAGGTTGGAGGCTACCTAGAGAGAGCGTGAGTTGTTGCTCCTCCACCCTGAATAGCGGCAAACCAGAAGGCCATGGAGCAACATGTCGGAACGGGAACGGGGATAGGAGTTAAAATAGTCGACCACCAGGAAATTCCACTTTTGACCGATGGAGCAGAGATGCTCAACAAAGCAGTCCTCTAACTTACATCAGTTCCCACCAATGTAGAGAAGGCTGAATCAGGAGTACTGGGTACAATAGACAACTCCAATAGATTCACAGGTGAAGTATTGCCTCACCTGGGAGGACTGTTTGGGGCCCTGGAGATCAGAGTGGAGAGGAATGGACAGGTGTAGCATTCCTGTCACTTGTAGGGATATGTGCCAGGAGGGAAAAGAGTGGGAAGGAAGGAATGGACAAGGAAATCAAAGAAGGAACAATGCCTGTGGAAAGCAGGAAGGTGCGGGTGCTGGGGAGGTAAAGGTGTGTTTGGTGGTAGGATCCCGTTGAAGAGGGCGGATATAGAAGTTACATGTAAGCCTGCCACCTGCTGGTCATGCAATGAACTGAAAAGAAATCTCAATCTGGATGGCTAATCTCAACTAATAACTTCGGTTAAAATCTAGAGAGGGAGGATTTAATGTGCTGAGACTAGAATTATAAATTCCTTTGGCAAGAAGTTAAATGGTTTACTCAGGATTATGATTTAATCCACTTTGATTGTGGTTACATGGGCATTAACTTGTGCAAAACTGTTGTTAGAAGTACATAGAATTTATGTACTATGAACACTGGGAACATCTAATAATGTGACTCAAAGTAAGCACAACAGGGCATTTGAAGGATGGTCAGTATATGGGATTATTTTTAAAAATGGAAAGAGTTTGAATGATTGAGTTGAAGGATATGTTCCTTTCAAGCTACTGAAACGTCATTAATGCGCTTTTGTTAAAAGCAAGCTTCTTGGCCATTTGTAGGATTTAGGAAAATATTAGTCTTACTGAATCAGAAGCAGCAGTACAGTGCAAAGATGTAAACTTACTACAAATTACAAAAAGGAATAAATACAAAGGAAAGGAATAATGTAGACAGTTCAGAAATCTGACGGCAGAGGGGAAGCAGCTGGTAACTGGATTGGACAGGGTTTAGACTTTCAATATTTTTATTGAACAAGATGTTTTGCTGCAGCATCACCTTTCATGCAATATAACATCCCAAAAGTGCATAATCAAATGAAGAGAAAATTGAGATCAAGCGAACAGGGTCTATAAACAACCAACTCTTGTGTTTTAATGGAAATGGAGACTGGAGGGTAATCAGAAGTTGTGTTGCTGTATTTGACAACTGAGGCTATAGCAAGTAGGGGGATAGAATGACAGAGTCACAGAGCACTACAGCACAGAAACAGACCCTTCAGCCCATCTAGCCCATGTTTTCTGCCTAGTCCCATCGACCTGCACCTGGACCATAACCCTGCACACCAAGTACCTATCTGTAGTCTATTCAATATTTCCACAAGACCATAAGATATAGGAGCAGAATTAGGCCATTTGGCCCATCAGGTCTGCTCCAGCATTTCATCATGGCTGATCCATTTCCCTCTCAGCCCCAAGCTCCTGCCTTCTCCCCGTATCTCTTCATGCCCTGACTAATCAAGAATCTGTCAACCTCCACCTTAAATATACCCAATGACTTGGCCTCCACAGCCGTCTGTGGTAACGAATTCCAGAGATTCATCAGTTTGACTAAAGAAATACACAGAAACATAGAAAACCTACAGCACAATGCAGGCCCTTCGGCCCACAAAGCTGTGCCAAATATGTCCCTACCTTAGAACTACCTAGGCTTACCCTTAGCCCTCTATTTTTCTAAGCTCCATGTATCTGTCCAGGAGTCTCTTAAAAGACCCTATCGTTTCCGCTTCCGCCACCGTCGCCGGCAGCCCATTCCACGCACTCACCACTCTCTGTATAAAAAACTTACCCCTGACATCTCCTCTGTACCTACTTCCAAGCACCTTAAAACTATACCCTCCCATGCTAGCCACTTCAGCCCTGGGGAAAAGCCTCTGACTATCCACACGATCAATGCCTCTCATCATCTTTTACACCTCTATCAGGTCACCTCCCATCCTCCGTCGCTCCAAGGAGAAAAAGCCGAGTTCACTCAACTTATTCTCATAAGGCATGCTCCCCAATCCAGGCAACATCCTTGTAAATCTCCTCTGCACCCTTTCTATGGTTTCCACGTCCTTCCTGTAGTGAGACAACCAGAACTGAGCACAGTACCCCAAGTGGGTCTGACTAGGGTCCTATATAGCTGCAACATTACTTCTTGGCTCTTAAACTCAATCCCACAATTGATGAAGGCCAATGCACCGTATGCCTTCTTAACCACAGAGTCAACCTACTTAGCAGCTTTGAGTGTCCTATGGACTCGGACTCCAATGACTCATCTCCAGTCTAAATGGACGTCCCTCTGTTCTGAGGCTGTCCCCTCTGACCTGAGACTTCCCACCACAGGAAACATTCTCTCCACATCCACTCTATCAAAGCCTTTCAACATCCAATAGAGTTCAATGAGATCCTTCCTCATTCTTCTGAATTCTAGTGAGTAGAGGCCCAAAGCCATCAAGTGCTTCTCATATGAGCCTTTCAATCCCGGAATCATTTTCATGAACCTCCTTTGAATCCTCTTTAATGACAGTATATCCTTTCTTAAGTAATGTGCCAAAAATTGCCCACAATACTCCAAGTGAGGCCTTACTAATCCATTACACCAGAAGTGAACGGCAAATTAATGCAAATGGAATTGGACACTAGCTCGGGTGTTTCAGTCATTCCACAAAATGAGTTTGAATGGCATTTCAAAGATATTGAACTGAAGCCTTCAGATATCCAACTAAGAACTTGACGGTGACCTGTGAAAATGACGTTCCTAACAGTGAAATACAACAACCAACAAGCCACATTGGGCGTGTATGTGGTGAAAATAGGTGGGCCAGCACTGTGGGGCCATGATTGGCTGAGAGAACAACAACTTGATTGGAGATCCATCCACCATTTACATGCCTCATACCCTGTAATAGCCAACTGAAAGCAAACTGAGAAAGACCCTGGATGATGCGCAGCAGTGCTCAAGAATGGCATTGGAAGACTCAAGCAGCAAGGTTAAAATAGTGTTAAATGAAAATGCCACACTCAAGTTTTGCAAAGCCCATCCAGTTCCTTATACATTCCGTGATAAAGTAGCCGGTGAGCTGGATCGCATGGAGGCTGAAGGAATTCTTTCCAAGGTGAGTGGAGCCCAGAGGCAACTCCAGTATTCCTGATAGGCAAGAAAAATGGGCCTGTCACAATCTGTGGTGATCTTAAGGTCACTATCAACCCAGTACAGAAAGCAGATCTATACCATCTGCCCAGGATAGAGGAGATCTTTGAACGTTTCTGGAGGAAAACACTTCAGCAGAGTGAACTTAAGTGAGGCCTACCTACAGATGTTGATGGGCTTTATCACTATAACAGCCATTTTTTTGGAGTGCCATCTGCCCCTGCACTTTGGCAGAAAGCTATGGACCAGGTGCTACAAGGCTACCCAGGCACTCAGTGTTACCTGGAAGACATCGTTACTGGTGAGGATCACAAGAAATATCTCCGAAATCTCAGGACAGTGTTAAAAAGATTATGTGGTCAGAAAACTATGCAGCAACTGTGCATTATTTAAATCAAGCATCACTTACTGTAGTCACACCATTAACACACAAGGTGATACAAGTATGCTGAGAAAATTCAAGCGGTGGTGGATGTCCAAAGGACATGTCACAGTTGCAGCTCTTTTTAGGATTTATTAGTTGCCAGAACAGGTTCCTGTCAAACCTGGCTACTGTTGAGCTCATTACTACAGATTGGGAAGCAATGGCAATGGACAAAGCAATGTGAGGTGTCTTTCCAAAAGGCAAAGGAAATGATGATGCCAGACACTGTCACACATTATGACCCACATTGACTAGTGAAGCTTGCCTGTGATGCCTCGCCTTATGTTATAGGTGCAATCATGTCACATGTTATGAGTGATGGAAGTGATCACCCCATTGCCTTTGTATCATGTTCACTTTACTGCTACAGAGGAATATTTTGCACAGATTGGCAGAGAGGCCTCGAGTCTGGTTTAGGGTGTAAAAGCTTCAACCAGTGGGACAGAGTTTACCCTTATTACTGATGAACAACCACTAGTGTGCACTTTCACTCCACAAACAGCAGCAGCATAAATTCAGATATGAGCTCTGGTTCTTGGAGGACACAACTACAAGATCGAATTCAAGAGGACAACTAATCATGGAAACGCTGATCAATTACTCCATCTTCCCTTGGGAAAGGAAATACCTGAAAAATTTACAATAAAAAATACACTCCCCTGTACGTATTCTCCCAAATGCAATGGAGGTCTCCCTTGTACAGAAGAGATGATCCAAGGGGAAACCAGCAAACAGCCCACATCATCTCAGATCTACATGGCAACCCAAAATGGCATGTGCCGCAGAAATTCCACTCCCCTCATCTTTACCAGTGTAAGGATGAACTTGCCCTTTACAGGGTTTGCCTTGTGTGGGGATTGAGAGTTGTTGTACCATCCAAACTGAGAACTAGTGTTGGAGGAACTACATACTAGTCATCTGGTTGTGGTCAAAATTAAAGTGTTGGCTCAAAGTTTTGTCTGGTGGCCTGGGAGTTTTCCAGTGCCAAGAACAGTGTCTCTGCATCACTTTGAATAGACTGCATTACCCTGGCAGAGGATTCATATGGATTTTGCCAGACCATTCAAGGGCACAAATTTCTTGGATGCAGGTACAACATGGCCAGTGTCCCCAGTGCCCTCCACTGCAGCCTTGCACAGTACTGTATGAGAAGCCTCTTCTCAAGGATTAGTGTTCCAGCATACTTAGTTGGTGACAATGGACCACAGTTTGTTGCAAAACAGTTTCAAACATCCTGAAAATGAATGGAATAAGACATATTACATCTACAACTTACTAGCCCGCTACAAATGACTTGGTGGAAAGGTTTATCCAGAAACTAAAGAATGCACTGCGAGCAATGTCAGCTCAACACACTACACTGAATCAGAAGCTCGTCAACTTCCTCAGAAGGAGTATGCAGGACAAACAGCTGAGACAAATTGTGGGCTCCTCAAACAAGGAGGGTTGATGTTTCACTCCTAGACAAGCAGACTTGGCAATGCACTACAGAAATATTCAATGTGGGTTCTTGAAAAGATTCAGGAGAGAACTGGACCACTCTTCTACAAAGTGGAGATTGTGTCTGATATTATCTGGAGATGGCATATCGATCAGTTGAGGAGAGCAGGGTCAGTTGTTAGATAAGAAAAGTGTCCAGAGTTGTCACAACCACTTCCTGCAGTCTCAGCCAACTCCAACACCACAGAGGAGGGCACAAAACCTGAGGTTGTTTCACAGACACAAGCCTCACTTTACTTTACTTTATTGTCGCCAAACAATTGATACTAGAGTGTACAATCATCACAGCCATATTTGATGCTGCGCTTCGCGTTCCCTGGAATACAAATCAGTAGTAAATAGTAAAAATTTGAATTATAAATCATAACAAAAAATAGAAAAGGGAAAGTAAGGTAGTGCAAAAAAAAAAACGAGAGGCAGGTCCGGATATTTGGAGGGTACGGCCCAGATCCGGGTCAGGATCCGTTCAGCAGTCTTATCACAGTTGGAAAGAAGCTGTTCCCAAATCTGGTCGTACGAGTCTTCAAGCTCCCGAACCTTCTCCCGGAGGGAAGAGGGACGAAAAGTGTGTTGGCTGGGTGGGTCGTGTCCTTGATTATCCTGGCAGCACTGCTGCGACAGCCTGTGGTGTAAAGTGAGTCCAAGGACGGAAGATTGGTTTGTGTGATGTGCTGGGCTGTGTTCACGATCTACTGCAGCTTCTTTCGGTCTTGGACAGGACAACTTAGGAGGAGAATGGAGTCATCGACACGAAGGTTTTCTTCTTTTCCATTTTTAAGTTGTTAGTTTTGCCCAAGTCTTTTAGTTTAGTTGATTAATTTTGTTTTTCTTTGGGGATGGGGGATGATTTTTTTTTCAGTTTTTTTTATTTGTATTATCCGTTGTCAGTTCTACATGATTGGGAGCTTTGTTAACTTACACTATTTGATTTTACAATTACTTTTCCTAAGTGTAACAATATATCTCTTACTATTTGTATTATTGCTATGTTTTGTTTCTATACTTCGAAATTAATAAAAAGATTGAAAAAGAAAAAGAAAGGACAATTTCCATACCAGGTTGTGATGCACCTAGAAGAATGCTTTCTACGGTGCATCTATAAAAATTAGTGAGAGTTTTAGGGGACAGGCCAAATTTCTTAATTTTTCTCAGGAAGTAAAGGCGCTGGTGGGCCTTCTTGGCAGTGGACTCTGCTTGGTTGGACCAAGTCAGGTCATTTGTGATATTGACCCCAAGGAACTTAAAGCTTTTGACTTGTTCTACTTGCGCACCACCGATGTAAATGGGGCCGTGCGGTCCGCTACTCCTTCTGAAGTCAACAACCAATTCCTTTGTCTTGCTGACACTGAGGGATAGGTTATTGTCTTCGCACCATGCCACCAGGTTCTTATTGATCCCCTTGTCAGGAAAGGGTAAATGTATACTGATACTCTATATATACATATACAGTGCCTATAAAAACTATTCTCCCCCCTTGGAAGTTTTCATGTTCTATTGTTTTACAACATTGAACCACAGAAGATTTAACTTGATCAAGACCGAAAGAAGCTGCAGAAGATCGTGAACATGGCGCGGCACATCACACAAACCAATCTTCCGTCTGTGAACTCACTTTACACTGCACGCTGTTGGAGCAGTGCTGCCAGGATAACCAAGGACACGACCCACCCAGCCAACACATTTTTCATCCCTCTTCCCTCCGGGAGAAGGCTCAGGAACTTGAAGACTTGTACGGCCAGATTTGGGAACAGCTTCTTTCCAACTGTGATAAGACTGCTGAACGGATCCTGACCCGGATCTAGGCCATACCCTCCAAAAATCCAGATCTGCCTCTCGGTTTTTTTGCACTACCTTACTTTCCATTTTTCTATTTTCTATTTATGATTTATAATTTAATTTTTTAATATTTACTAATTTTTAATATTTATTATTTGTAATCCAGGGAGCGGAAAGCGCAGAATCAAATATCGCTGTGATGATTGTACATTCTAGTATCAATTGTTTGGTGACAATAAAGTATAAAGTATGGACTCTGATTTGCTCACTCCAGGACATTAACTTTGTTGTTTTTAAGTGAGGGGCTGTGTAGCTTTGGCTTTATGCTTGGGGTCATTGTCAAATCTTCTCCCAAGTCACAGATATCTTGCAGACTGCACCAGCTTTTCCCTCCAAGATTTCCCTGTATTTTGCTGCATTCACTTTACCTTCTACCTTCACAAGCCTTCCAGGGCCTGCTGCAGTGAAGCATCCCCACAGCGTGATCCACCCACCCTCATGCTTCATGATAGGGATTGTGTATTTCTGATGATGTGCAGAGTTTGGCTTACACTAAACAACGTGTTTAGTCTGATGGCAAAAAAAGCTAAATGTTGGTTTCATCAAAGCATAGAACCTTGAGGTCCTAAAGTGTGAGTTTCGGAAACTAGGCAGAAGGCTGAAGAACAGGACCTCAAGGGTGACGTTCTCAGGATTGCTGCCAGTGCTACGTGATAGTGATGGTAAGAATTGGAGGAGATGGCAGTTGAATGTGTGGCTGAGGAGTTGGTGCAGGGGGCAGGGTTTTAGATTTTTGGATCATTGGGATCTCTTCTGGGGAAGGTGGGACCTGTACAGATAGGATGGGTTGCACCTGAACTCGAGGGGGAGCAATATCCTTGCAGGTAGGTTTGCTAGCATGGTTTGGGAGGGTTTAAACTAATTTGCAAGGGGGATGGGACCCGGACCGATAGAGCAGTGAAAGAAGTGCATGGAGTAAAGTCACATCTAACATATAGAGAGGCTTTGAGGAAAGAGAAGCAGAATAAAGGGAGTAAAGGTAGGAAGGTAGAAAGGCTAAAGTGCGTGTACTTCAATGCAAAAAGCATCAGGAACAAAAGTGATGAACTGAGAGCTTGGATATATACATGGAATTATGATGTAGTGGCCATTACAGAGATTTGGCTGGCACCAGGGCAGGAATGGATTCTCAATATTCCTAGATTTCAGTGCTTTAAAAGGGATGGCAGGGGGAAGGGGAGGAGGGGTGGCATTACTGGTCAGGGATACTACTACAGCTACAGAAAGCGGGGGGTGGGGGTAATGTAGCAGGATCCTCTTTTGAGTCAGTATAGGCGGAAGTCAGGAACAGGAAGGGAGCAGTTACTCTATTGGGGGTATTCTATAGGCCCCCTGGTAGCAGCAGAGATACAGAAGAGCAGATTGGGAGGCAGATTTTGTAAAGGTGCAAAAATAACAGGGTTGTTATCATGGGTGACTTTAACTTCCCTAATATTGATTGGCACCTGATTAGTTCCAAGGGTTTAGATGGGGCAGAGTTTGATAAGTGTGTCCAGGACAGATTCCTGTCACAATATGTTGATGGACCAACTAGGGAGAATGCCATACTAGATCTAGTATTAGGTAACGAACCAAGTCAGGTCACAGATCTCTCAATGGGTGAGCATCTGGGGAACAGTGACCACTGCTCCCTGGCCTTTAGCATTATCATGGAAAAAGATAGAATCAGTGAGGACAGGAAAATTTTTAATTGGGGAAGGGCAAATTATGAGGCTATAAGGCTAGAACTTGCGGGTGTGAATAGGGATGATGTTTTTGCAGGGAAATGTACTATGGACATGTGGTCAATGTTTAGAGATCTCTTGCAGGGTGTTAGGGATAAATTTGTCTCGGTGAGGAAGATAAAGAACAGTAGGGTGAAGGAACCATGGGTGACAAGTGAGGTGGAAAATCTAGTCAGGTGGAAGAAAGCAGCATACATGAGGTTTAGGAAGCAAGGATCAGATGGGTCTATTGAGGAATATAGGGAAGCAAAAAAGGAGCTTAAGAAGGGGCTGAGAAGAGCAAGAAGGGGGCATGAGAAGGCCTTGGTGAGTAGGGTAAAGGAAAACCCCAAGGCATTCTTCAATTCTGTGAAGAACAAAAGGATGACAGGAGTGAATGTAGGACCGATTGGAGATAAAGGTGGGAAGATGTGCCTGGAGGCTGTGGAAGTGAGCGAGGTCCTCAATGAATACTTCTCTTTGCTATTCATCAATGAGAGGGAACTTGATGACGGTGAGGGCAATATGAGTGAGGTTGATGTTCTGGAGCATGTTGATATTAAGGCAGAGGAGGTGTTGGAGTTATTAAAATACATTAGGATGGATAAGTCCCCGGGCTCTGATGGAATATTCCCCAGGTTGCTCCACAAGGCGAGGGAAGAGATTGCTGAGCCTCTGGCTAGGATCTTTATGTCATCGTTGTCTACGGGAATGGTACCACAGGATTGGAGGGAGGCGAATGTTGTCCCCTTGTTCAAAAAGGGTAGTAGGAATAGTCCGGGTAATTATTGACCGGTGAGCCTTACGTCTGTGGTGGGAAAGCTGTTGGAAAAGGTTCTTAGAGATAGGATCTATGGGCATTTAGAGAATCATGGTCTGATCAGGGACAGTCAGCATGGCTTTTTGAAGGGCAGATCGTGTCTAACAAGCCTAATAGATTTCTTTGAGGAGGTGACCAGGAATATAGATGAGGGTAGTGCAGTGGATGTGATCTATATGGATTTTAGTAAGGCATTTGACAAGGTTCCACACAGTAGGCTTATTCAGAAAGTCAGAAGGCATGGGATCCAGGAAAGTTTGGCCAGGTGGATTCAGAATTGGCTTGCCTGCAGAAGGCAGAGGGTCGTGGTGTAGGGAGTACATTCAGATTGGAGGGTTGTGACTAGTGATAGGTTGCAGAAGTGGGCCGAGAAGTTCCAGTTGGAGTTCAACCTGGAGAAGTGTGAGGTGGTACACTTTGGAAGGACAAACTCCAAGGCAGAGTACAAAGTAAATAGCAGGATACTTGGTGGTGTGGAGGAGCAGAGGGATCTGGGGGTACATGTCCACAGATACCTGAAAGTTGCCTCACAGGTAGATAGGGTAGTTAAGAAAGCTTATGGGGTGTTAGCTTTCATAAGTCGAGGGATAGAGTTTAAGAGTTTCAAGGTAATGATGCAGCTCTATAATACTCTGGTTAGGCCATACTTGGAGTACTGTGTTCAGTTCTAGTCGCCTCACTATAGGAAGGATGTGGACACATTGGAAAGGGTACAGAGGAGATTTACCAGGATGCTGCCTGGTTTGGAGAGTATGCATTATGATCAGAGATTAAGGGAGCTAGGGCTTTACTCTTTGGAGAGAAGGAGGATGAGAGACATGATAGCGGTACACAAGATATTAAGAGGAATAGATAGAGTGGATAGCCAGTGCCTCTTCCCCAGGGCACCACTGCTCAATACAAGGGGACCTGGCTTTAAGGTAAGGGATGGGAAGTTCAAGGGGGATATTAGAGGAAGGTTTTTTTTACTCAGAGAGTGGTTGGTGCGTGGAATACACTGCCTGAGTCAGTGGTGGAGGCAGACACACTAGTGAAATTTAAGAGACTACTGGACAGGTATATGGAGTAATTTAAAGTGGGGGGTTATATGGGAGGCAGGATTTGAGGGTCAGCACAATGTGGCCAAAGGGCCTGTACTGTGCTGTACTATTCTATGCTCTATGTTCTTCTTTCAGCTGATTTCAGAGTCTCCCATATGCCTTCTGTCAAAATCTAGCCGATATTTCATGTTGTTTTTTCAACAGTGGCTTTCTCTTTGCCACTGTGACTCGTGAAGCACCTGAGCAACTGTTGTTATATGTGCCTCTGAAGCTTGTATCTTTCAGAGATGTTATAAGTCTCTTGGTAGCCTCCCTCACTAGTCCCCTTCTTGTACAGTCACTCAGTCTTTGAGGGAGGCATGCTCTAGTCAGATTTATAGCTGGGCCATACTCCTTCCATTCCTTGATGATTGACTTACATGTATTCCAAGTATTCAGTGACTTAGAAATTTTCTTGTATCCATCTCCTGACTTGTGTTTTTCAATAACCTTTTTGTTGAATTGCTTTTTCTTTTGTCTTCATGGTGTAGCTTTTGCCAGGATACTGACTCACCAGCAGTTGGACCTTCCAGATACAGGTGTTTTTTTACTACAATCAATTGAAACACCTTGACTGCACACAGGTCTCCATTTAACTCATTATGTGACTACTAAAACCAATTGGCTGCACCAGTGATGATTTGGTGTGTCATATTAAAAAGGGGAGGGGGTGAATACTTATGCAAGCAATTATTTTGTGTGTTATATTTGTAACATGTAGATCACTTTGTAGAGATGCTTTCACTTTGAGACAACTCTTTCTCTGTTGATCACTGTCAAAAGAGCAAAATTAAATCCACTACAATTCGTTGTAAAATTTTTAATAAAAACTTCCAAGGGCAGTGAATACTTTTTATGGGCACTGTAATGACTAGAGAGCATATTTGAGTTGAGATGTATTCTGTATTGAGTTGGAATTTATAATTAAGCAGGGAAGAGAGTACTGGATCCAATATTTCAGTAATATTTGAGTAATATTGTAAATATATTTAAGCATTGTTTACATAATACATTATGGGTTACATGTACTGTACATTCGTGAATGGCATACATCATTACACCAACACATCATGTGTGCGCCTCACTAAAGAAAAGAAATTAAGTACACACGTATCTCCCCATGTTTTTTTTCCAATTCGCTTTTGGAGTTACAAAACATATCACTATCCAAACTTTTCTTAAATGTTGCAATTTTACCAACTCCACCACTTCCACTGGCAGCTTGTTCCACACTCACACCACCCTCTGAGTGAAGGAACTCATCAGGTTCCCCTTAAATATTTCACCTTTCACCCTTAACCCATGACTTCTAGTTCTAGCCTTCGTGGAAGAAGACTGCTTGCATTTACCTTATCTATACCTCTCATAATTTGTATACCTCTATCATATCTCCCCTCATTCTCTTACACTCCAGTGAGTAAATTCCTAACCCTTTAACTCAGGTCAAGTTCCAGCAACAGTCTTGAAAAATCTTCTCTTCACTCTTTCCAATTGACTGATATCTTTCCTGTCGGAGAGTGACCAAAACTGCACACAATACTCGAAATTTGGCCTCACCAACATCTTGCGCAACAGAAAACAGAACAGTACATTGCAGGTCCCTCAGCCCACAATGTTGTGCTGACCTTATAATCTACTCTTAAGATAAAGAGAAATACGAGTTTGGACAACATGGCCAAGAGCAGAGAGTCTGAACCAAAATGTGAAAACCTGCATATTGCTAGATATCTATTTCGTTGTTGTTGCTCTGCTAAACATCGCCGGCATGGTGGACACCAGAATGTGTGGTGACACTTGGTGGGCTACACCTAGTACTGTGTGTGTCGATGTACAATGAATAAGTGATTCTGAATCTGAAATTAAAATCAAACAATCAGAAAATGCTTGAAAACCACTCAGTTCAGGCAACATCTGTGCAAAGAGAAACCATCACCACTTCAGCATGAAGACATTTTGTCAAAACTTGGGGGGAAGCTTGAAGATGTGGTTCTGTGCCAACGGTATTAGCTAAAGCTGTCTTTATTTTAAAATAGCTTATAATTAAAAAGTTGGCATTTGGCATTTGTGGTAAAATGTCAATAAATCTCCATCACTAAATCCTGGATAGATTAAAAAAATTCTCTCACTGAGCGTGTGGCACACCATGAAATTACACACCAAGTGTGTTACACCCTGTACTTTCACCATGAAGCTTTTGGGATCATCAGAACAATGTTGAAATCAAAAACAAAGCTTTCAGTAGTAATGATGGAATGGTCTTTTGCCAAGTTCATGATGATGGAATGATGATAAACGGCCTTTTATCAGGGTCATTATTGCTCAAGGTTTAAAGAAATTGGGGCTAACAGATTAATTTTATTGACTTCTGAAGTAGCATTGCAGAAGCATAATGGTTAGGCGTAATGCTATTAGTGCCATCAACCCAGTTTCAATTCCAACCACTCTCTGAAAGGAGCTTGTACTATTCTCCCATTGACCCTGTAGGTTTCAAATTTCAAAGTAAATTTATCAAAGTATATAGATGGCACCATATGCAATCCTGAGATTCATTTTCTTGCCGGTGTATTCAACAAATTCATAACAGAATAAACGGAAGACCGCACCAACATGGGTGTTCAACCAGTCTGCAAAACGCAAAACTGTGCAAATACAACACAGAAATAATTATTATAATAAATAAGCAATACATATTACATATTGAGAACATGAGATGAAGAATCAATGAAAGTGAGCCCATGGGTTGTGGGAACATTTCAATGATAGGCAAGTGAAGTTATTCCCTTTGGTTCAAGAGCCTGATGGTTGAGGGGTAATCCTTCCCGAACTGTTCCTACAAGTTTGGTGTTTCCTCCCACACTCCAAAGACATGGGAGTTAGTAGGTTCATTGATTACATGGGTGTCATTTGGGGGGGGGAGGGGTATGGGCTCGTTGGGCTGGAAAGGCCTGTTACCGCTCTGAATTTCCAATTAAAATTAAAGTAAATGCTACCCAACCTCAGTGTTGGCTGAGGTAGTATTTATACATTGAAAAACAAGAGCGCAGGGCACAAAAAGGCCATTACTACACTCAAATCACAAACAAGAGAAAAATCAGATGGTAACTGAGCAACACACACAAAATGCTGGAGGGACTCAGCAGACCAGGCAGCACCTATGGGGAAAAAAGTACAGTTGATGTTTCAGCCTGAAATGTTGACTGTACTTCTTTTTTTCCCATAGATGCTGCCTGGCCCTCTGAGTACCCCCGCCCCCAGCATTTTGTGTGTACCACTACACTCAAAATGGGAAAACTAGGTGCTCTATCAAAACTTGAGTAAGATGTTTCTCTTGACAACAGCTTGATGGAGTTCTTGCCTGTTCATCACAGCCAGCCTAAAAGAATGCTCCATTAACTTTCATCGTTAACAGTTGCATGATAAGACATTACACAAAAGGATGCAGATGGTCATGGTTGGATAATACTTGTTTTAGAAGAGTTAAGAAGGGGAAGTGGGCATGGATAATTAATGATTAAAAATATCCAATCTGAAGAAACTCCACAAGCAGTATCAGTTTGGTTTATGATGGAGGGCTGCCAGAGGAAGTGGAGTGGACACAGCTGGTAGAGCCAGTGCCTCACAATTGGAGTGAGCCAGGTTCAAGCCTGACCTTCAGTGCTGTTTGTGAGAACTTATCACATTCGCTCTATAAATGTGTGGCACTCCTCTCCCCCGACATCCCAAAGAAGTGCGGGTGGGTGGGTTAATTGATCACCACAAGTTTCCCGTCGTTAGGATATAGGGAGAATAAAGTGGAACTACTTGTTGGACAGTAAGGACTCGGAGGGCCAAAGGGCCTGGTTTCATGCTACAAAATTGACTCAAGAGACAGAAGACAAATAAAGACTGGAGCAATTTATAGACTCCTTCAATACTTATGAACTATGTCTAAATACTATATTCATGAAATGCTCAACAATTCCTAGTTCTATTGAAGTAGCATTGATGGGAAATGTTAATTCCATTTGTTTCCAGCATTGTCTTGTTTTTAAATTTAGTTAAAATGCCAGGCAGAATATAAATTAAAACAGGTGCACTAAAGCCTTAGCGTCAGTGTCATAAATACCACAGCAATTATGATATTTAACTCATCTAGGCCTTAGACAAAAGCCAGGAAGAATAGCAAGTAGGAGTGAAATTAAAAGGAAAATTACAAAAGTAAATGGAGTGATTAAAAAAAGACTTTAAGGATATGGATGAATAGGCTCTGATAAGGACCAAAATGGTAACTTATGTGGAAGCAGAGAATGTGGGCAAGGTTCTATTTTGCAATCCATCTTCACAGCCGGGTTGATGCCAATGTTAGTTAGGCAAGCAGGAGTAAACTGTTGAACTGAATGAATATACTTAAAAAAACAAGTATGATAGGGCTCCAATGAAATATACCCTTGGCTGTTAAAAAAAAAACCCAGCAAGGCTAGGGCTGGAATTGGAGAGTTTTCAACCAATTTCTTGATCATCCTTGGATACAGGAATGTCACCAGAGGTTTGGACAGCTAAAGTTGTTCAAAACAGGAGTAGGAAGGGGAAAATCAATCACATGCCTGCATAGCCTTGGTGTTAGGCAGATTATTAGAAGCCATACTAATCAATCAGACTGTTCATTTATTACTGGCATATGTCATGAAATTTGTTGTTTTGTGGCAGTACAGTGAATACATTTAAAAATTACTGTTACAATAAGTATATAAAAATAGCAACACACACAAAATGCTGGAGGAACTCAGCAAGTCAAGCAACATCAATAGAAATAAATAGTTGACGTTTTAGTGCGAACTGTCTTGTCCCAAAACAACAACTGTTTATTCATTTCCATAGATGCTGCACAATGTGCTGAGCTCCTCCAGAATTTTGTGAGTGTTGCTTTGGATTTCCAGCATCTGCAGAATTTCTTGCGTTTATATAAAAAAAAACTAAGTCATGCAAAAAGAGAACAAAATAGTGAGGTAGTGTCCATGGACCATTCAGAAATCTGATGGCAGAGGAGGAGAACACACAATGCTGGAGGAACTCAACAGGTCAGGCAGCATCTGTGGAGTGGAGTAAGGAGCCAATGTTTCCAGCAGAAGCCCTTTATCAGGACAAGGAGAGGCTATTTCTACAATGTTGAGTGTGCACCTTCAGGCTCCTGTACCTCCTCCTTGACGGTAGCAGTGTGAAGAGGGCATATCCCAAGTGGTGGAGTTCCTTAATAATGGATGCTGCCTTTTTGAAGTGCTGATTTGAAGGTTTCATTGATGGTGGTGATGCTAGTGCCGGCTGTGTTTACAATTCTCCGCAGCTTCTTCCAATCCTAATAAATGGCACCTCAATACCAGACTGTGATGCAATTAGTTAGAATGCTCTCAATGGTACATTAATAGAAATATGTTAGTCTTTGGTGACACACCAAATCTCCTCAAGCTCCTATTGAAAAATAACCTTCTTTGCATTTGTATCTATGTTGGTATGGATGGGATAAATCTTCATTTAGAAGGGCAGCAATTAATCATGGATTTATAAGTTAGTTAGTTACTGCCTGTTACGCCACTGGCGTTTAGAGCAGCAATCGATTTGTAATGGGTTTTGTTTTTCTTTGAGGCAACAATAATTCATGATGGCAGTGTGTTTGACATGGCCCACATGGACATCAGCAGAATATTTGACAAGTTCCAAAATTAGAGACTGGTCAAAGTAACAGCCCGCTGGAATCATGGGAAAGCATCAAATTGGATCCAAAGTTAGCTCTGCAGCTTTAGTAACTCTGAGATTATTTCAATTATATATTGTACAGAGTTCAGTACAATATGACTTCGAAGTAAAAGAGAAATGTTAGATTAATTCGCAGTGATATAAACTTGGCTGTGTGGTTACTGTGGCATATATTTTTAAACTTTATACTGCAAGAAAGTGTAGCTGGTCTACTCTGCTGGGCATAAAAATGGCAAATGAAACAATCTTTAAAAAACCTGGGGTAATACACAATAAATATCATGGAACCAAACATTACAGCACAGTACAGGCCCTTCAGCCCACGATGTTGTGCCAACCTTTTAACCTACTCTTAACATCAACCTAAACCTTCCCTCCCACATAGACCTCCATTTTCAATCATCCATGTCTTTTTAAAGAGTTTCTTAAATGACCTCTCTATATTTCCTTCTACCACCACTCCTGGGATTGAAAAGTGAAGAAAAAGAATATTGGGATCTGCTTCCACTAATCCTTAGTGGTAGTACAGGTCAAAGTGGTGGTTAAATAGGGCATATAGATGTTCTGTTTATATTTGTCAAGGCACAGAACAAACCATGACAAGCAACGTCTATGAGAGGACTGAATAGAGCTTGAGTAGTCTATTATTCAGCATGGAAACCGGTCCTGCAGCCCAACTCATCCATGCTAACCAAGTACTACTATTCACTATACACAATTACTACTAATAGTTCTAGTCAGGACATTACAGGGAAGTTGGGAGGATGCAGATGAGGTTTATAAGGATGTTGCCAGAACAGGAAAATTTGCAATTTTGAACAAAAATTGGAAAGGATGAAGTTGAAGCAAAGGAGCCATTTAATTAGTATGTATACAATTATGGGGACAAGGGAGGCTGACAGAGTAAGTAAGAGAGATAGAGCATTTCTCCCTCACCCATAGTGATGGGGGTCTAGAACTTGCTGAGATGGGATCAATAGTTTAGAGAAAACCAAGCACAATGTGTCCAGATCTGCTGTCGACACAAATCTGGTAGGAATAAGTAAGAGCTAACGGGAAAGGATCAGTCATTTGTTCCTCAGAGCTGTGCAATACTTCAGGATCTGCTAACATATCCTGCACTTCTGGACAAGAATCTAAGATTGGCAGTGTTTGAGGTTAACAACAATTAAGCAGGAGTAGTGTGATCATTTGAGTTGAGTAAGATGTGCTCCTAAGAGGTTGTCTATTGGTGCCCTAGTGAAGAATGCCCATGTATGACTTTAACATTGGGAGGCTGATGCACGGTCAGCCACTACATAGTCCTTGACATATCGGGGTCGGGGTCAGGGTTCAGTGGCATAGAATGCGAGATGACAGGGGACCCTTCGCTGCTGCAGCCCTCCTCTGCCTATACCACATTGTGATGTGCCATCATCTTCCACCAGCTCCACTGTTAAAGTCTCGGTTTGATCACTCTTTGTCTGGAACCTCCACCTTTCTCCCTACCAGAGCTATGCATCAGATGACTAAACTGCAGATGGCATCGCTCCTGATATCTCAGGAACACACAAGCCTCTCTATCTCAAGGTGATAATTGATCATGGTTTGCCCAGGATTGGCTCCAATCTTGTCAAGGGCTCTGGTGTGATGGAGCAAGGCCATCACCCCAACAATGGGCTCAAAAACCATAGAACATAGCACAATACAGCCCTTCAGCTCATGATGTTGTGCTGACCTTTAAACCTACTCAATCTAACCCTTTCTTCCTACACAGCCCTTCATTTTTCTTTCATCCACGTGCTTATCTAACCACTCTGGACTGGGTCCCATATTTTCCCCCTCAATCACCCCAAATCATATCATTAAACATTATAAATAATATAAACAGAGCGCTGAAACAGGTCATGTTAGAAAATTTATCAAATGCTAAACAGTAGTTTGGCAGATTTATACTTGCAGAAAATGATTATTTGGTTCTTGTTTTATATATTTAAATAGATTAGAGTATACAGTGCTTTATCAGAACAATACATTACAGATTCAGTATCAAGCAAAAAAATTAAAGCAGTTTAAACTGGCAGAGTATTAATCATTAACGGTTTCTCTGATAAGTAATGGTCCGATACAGTCGAATAGTGTTACACCACACTTGGCAACCCCTGCTGGCAACTTGAAACATAGTGAAAATTTTGTCTTTCCACTCCACTGGTGCTGAAAGCAGCTTTTAAACTGTCATGATGCCACTCACAAGTAACTTAAGCTCCCTGACAGGAGAGATAAGCAAGACTGATTGGAAAGGGAGCCAACAATCTAAGCACGTTGGATAGGTATCAATTTCAAAATCTCTTCATTAAACGATGGGTACAGAAATAAAAAGCTGAGGTACAACCTCAACCTACCTATTTAAGACAAAGTTCTAGCTCCTTTCCTGAACTTCCGAAGGAAGTGCAGAAATTAAGAATGGCCTATTGAGTGGATTGATAAGGAGAAGCAGTTATACACTGATGGTATTAGTAGTCATCTCGAGAGCCCCATTCACAGCAGACCACCCCTTTCAGCAGGTACACACCATAGTGCCACACATATACTTTAGATAATGCAGTTTAAATAATCTTTTAAAAAAATAAATTCCATATCTTAAGGCATAATGAATACTAGAGCAGTACCTCTATCATAGATCCCCCCCCCCACCCACATAATGGACAATTGAAGACTGCGTTCAGAGACTTGCATAATAGTTAACAGATAGCTTGTGAGATCGTTAGGTGGTTAAAGGAATTTTCTACAGAAGTTTGCATCCAAGCAGGATAAAAATACACTTCATTCCCCAAATGGCACAACTATTATCTGCAGCAGGATTCATATTTAACTGCATTCCAACACTATATATAGAATGACTCAAATAAAATCTAACCTGCAAAAAAATTCTCCAAGGTAATTTTAAATATATTCGTCTGCAAACCTGAAAGAAATCTCATTAAAATAGGCACCGGTGAAATTGCAAATTGTGTGTTAGCTGGCTAAGTGAGCAAAATATTGGAAAGGAGCCAGACAACAAATTAAATGAAGAGAATTGTTCCAATTCTTACATTTACCATCACCAGAACCTTTATATGCAAAAGGAAACAAACAAATCAAAAGCTGTTGAAATGGAAACGCACCGGTTTTACAAAATGGCAAAGTATTCTGATGGATCTGACTCCAGATTCATTTTGACCGTGGAGTTCTTGATGGTTGCCATGGGAGATAACAATGACAGGATTGAAATCACTAAGCACCTACCCCAACCCCCCCCCCATATCAGGGGGCACAATTTACCCTCAACAAATATTAGGAATTGGAGAATCAAGCTCTCACATCCATATCTCTATCAGAGGGCAAGAACCTGATAATAAGGGGTCATAAAGTTCTACAAGCTGTGAAACTGCAGCACACATTTAGGACTAGAGCAAAATACAAGCCATCCTGGAACAGGTTCAAATCTGCATCTGAGAAGACAAGGGTAAGGTGGAACAAAACAGTGTACATGTAGCTTTTGATTAATATACTAACAGAAACATGTGACTAACCAAATGCTGGATCATTAAGCAAAGTGGCTACTTATTTGGGAAGACACATCAACAGCTGATTGCCCACCCCAAACTATTTTGCATAAGAGAGCATGTGGTGAGACCAGAAAATGCATGGGACTTTTAGAGGGTTAATCCACATGGATAAGTATTCAAACAACCATTTTCAGTGTACTCCACTTAGAATGCAGAAAGGAGGATGTGGAAGGTGGCAGAGATAAGAACTGTATTCATCCAAAAGTAATGAATATACATATTGAGGACTGATAAATCAAATGCATATAATATTTAGACACAGTTAAAGGGATAAAAATGGATACCTCCCTCTTAAATGTAAAGGACAAGAATCTGTGGGTGTTGTCCCAAATGAGTCACACGAAGATTTGTAGAGAGATTTAAAGCTGTTTTTTTTTGGGGTGGGGGGAATTGGTACATCATAAAATCTGCCACTTTAAAGAGAAGTTTTTTTTGCTTGAAAACACAGATTTTAAGCACATTCTACTGGGAGAGGTGAGAGACACCTGGGGAAGAGGAAAGGAACGTAAATATCGGCAGAAATGATTGCTCCAAAACATGGTCAGCTGTAGTGAGGATCAGTACGATATACTCTTTGAAACAAGCTGCACATTATGAAAAGGGGGACATTAAGAGGGAGGGAAGGGCATCAGAAGTTACACAGAACTAATGAGACTTCAAGTTGCACAGCTTGAGGTACTTCCCATTACATTTTGCTCCTATCTCTGTAGAGTGGTAACCACAAGAATTCTATCTAAGCGCCACCCTGCATCTAAAATCACTAAATTGACAATCTATTTTTCTCTGAAGGGTACAAGACTGAAGTTTAAGTACATATACCTTCCAGGAAAATGGCTGTGATGGGAAAAAGGAAATGTACACACCAGGACATCTCTCCCATTAGATCAGCCATGGTTATATTATAAGTTCAATGTCCCATTACAAAATTAAAACTAAAATCACTCAAAGATTTCCTAACTTTATTTTCCATTCTCTATCCTCACCCCACAAAGGTTCAATAAGGCTGCGAATTCAGCTAATGCAAGCAAAAAGACCCATGGGGTAATCATTTTAAAATCAGTCCTAACTGGACTAGAATGCAGTTTTACTGTATTCAGTCATCTCCACCATTAACACATGCACCCATTAAAGACTTGCTCACATAGGATTTCCATACAGAATTACTAAAAGTTACTCCAGAGATTGGCAAGTATTAAACCCAAGCAATAATTTAAAAGACAGACCAAATGTGTGTTAGGCTTAAACACCCAAGGAAAGTTAAACCAGACTGAGTATGCGTGTGACCATCCATTATCAGTGTTCTAGATTATGCATATTCTCCATCTCACTGGGAGAGAGAGTCACAAAATGATCAGATGAAGTTTAATTCTTAAAAGAATGCTGACTAATTTAAATTCGTCATCTTCACTATAACGCTTTAAAGTAATGCCTACTAGATTCAAAATTGTGTAATGTACTTTGAAGATTTATTCCAACAATGTTTCAAATATCAGCCCAGGAGTGAAGCAAAAAACCGTGCACTTCACCTCATCTTTCTTCACTATCACCCAATGTGTTCACTTATTTTGCAAGGTGCTAGACACAGAATCCCACCCCTCAATAGCTAGCTAGTCCATTTTGAGCAGATTACTGCTCAAACATTAGTGACCAGAATATACATAATACCCAGTCATTTGCAACTAAGACACTCTTTGAGTCCTGTGTTGCCTGAAAATCTGTCTAGAGTTCATGAAAATAAAACATATCACTGCATACTTTGTTCACATTAAGTGGTTGTACAAGGAAATTTTTAGAAATTCTTTAGTGAAGTTTTGTTGCTAACTCAGCCAGAGTGTAAAACAAGATCACCCAGTAAATGGACAGACAACTTGGCCAAAACATTGAAAATTTGAAGCTAAACAAGTCAGACAGGACATATGTTACCGTTTAAAGATTTATAAACTAAAATAAAATCTTGACATACAGCATGACAGAGACTCAGACTACTTGACTAAATTCAAAATGACACTACTGAAAACCAGGGTAAGATACCAGGCTATGGCCAAATCAACAGTTGTGACTTAATAACCAGAACTCTCCACTGCCTCTCCCAATTCCAAGTATGTTTTCAGTTAGGGGCAACCAGGAATAAACCATTCACTTCTTCAATTTTACTAAATTAAATTTCAGAGCAGATGGTCCAAATCACTAACTGCACCGGTTTTGGTTCTCCCATCTCCAACAGCCTCCTTTGATAAACAAAAAAAAAAATGAACACCCACATTCCCTTTCACCTTTAATGTGGAAAGGCTGGGAGAGATGGGATGGAAAAGCTTGTATCACCGACAAAAAAAGCTGGTACATTATGAAAATCCCACTCATCTATTGCATAGTTTTTCTTCCTTAAAGTATTCATGTGGCCACATCAAATTAAAGGAGGTTCGTTTTTCACTGACAAAGACAAAAAGGATTGGGTAATATGCAAAGACGACTTGTGTTCCCACGTTAATTAGGTCTACTCTGAGTGAAAGGTATACTACATATTCTCACTGAGCAACACACTAGGCCCTACAATAAGGAGGTAACGTAATTGCTACATCAATGCAGCCCTAATATTTAAAGTAGCCAATGACAATGGAAAAGGAGTGTATAGTTTGCCCTACAACTTTCGTGACTGCCTCACTTTAATAGAATATTTCTTTAAACGTGGCTGACAAAACATTTCAAAAAACAGAAAAGCTTTCAAATGTTGACTACCTGCCTTCAACCTCGACTGAAGTTCACTATCAATGCAAATTTAGAAAGTACATCACATACCTGGCCCCATCCTTTCTCAATAATAATTAGGGAGTGGGTTCTGTAATGATGCGGGATTGAGTGTTAATAATCACTGGACGAGGGAAGCATACATTCCAGACCAGTTGCAACTCCTGAAATAACTGTATAGACCGCAGCAGCTTTAATATGTATGTCTCAATCCTGAATCTGACAAAGGCTATCACAGATACCATTTCTTTCCCTCATACTCCCTCTCCAAGTCAGGAATGGGTGATGTTAAGGGCAACAAGGTAAATATGCCTCCCTGGAATCGGAGTACTTCTGGTTCACCACAAGAGGAATGTAGGGTATGGGCACCATTTCAATTGTTGTTTAAATATATTGGATACAGGTAAGCCAGTTTTTCAATCAAACCAGAAAAGAGTCTAGCTACAAGGATGTGTCCATAATTCAAACAATGCCCAAGCAGCTTGTTTCTCACGTTAACCATTTAAAAAATATCAAGGTCATTATCTCCTCTTGTGCAGTGATCATTTCATGGTTACAATGACACAGAATATTAGAGTCTTTAAACCTTGCTGTCTGTGACAAGCAGAGGGATGAGGAAGCTGACCAAGCAAGAGGAACAGATTACTTAAACAAAGAGACCATCAGATTACCTAAATAGAACATCACTTCTCTTCAAATACAGTCGACATCCCCTCTGCTCAATATCTGGCAATCCCATCTACTCCACCCCCCTCACCTCCTACCCAACTAGAAGGCAGGGAGAGAGGGAAAATGAAGAAAAGGACACTGATCTCCACAATCCAGCACCTGGGCACCCAAAGAGCTGACAATTTAAAAGATCTGAATCGCCTCCTCTTGCTCTGGCATCAGTGCTCCAAAAAGTAAACTGAAGTTTGGAAAAGCAAAAGAAAAAAGCATCCTGTTAGGCAGAAAGATTGGCAAAGAGGAATATTTGCCACCTGAATAGGAATCTGCTGAGCATACTTCAGTCACAGCAAGATAAAAACCACTAAAGCCAAGAGGTGGTGCACTAGAAACAGTGGGCAGTTACAGGACCCTTGTGCAAAGTTTTTGCATTAACCATTATTTTGGCTTTTATATATATATGTATAATATATACATGCTATATTAGCTTCTGATTACAGTTAGATTACTCCTTGATCACAATCAAACTATGTAGACTGAATACCATTTTACATGCACATCCCTTCCCCTGATAGGACATGTACAATGTAATAAAATAGAAGGTCGGGGAAGAGGGCAAGAGGAGGGTGCCATGGGTGCAATTTTTATCTATAGAACCGCTAACTCATGCTGTAGATTTAAGGCCAAAGGGTTCCAAACCCAGCACTGAGAAACATTTTAACCTGGCTGGGATTCAGATTGTTGCAAGCGGGTGGAGAGATTAAGTGATTGTGCAGCTACCTTCCCACACGCCAGCTGAACAGAGGTTGATGACAGATTTTCTTCACAAGTACAGCATGATCACTTCTTGTATCCGCAGCTCTCCTTTATCCTACATGCACTTTCCTCTGTAAAAGCAGAAATACACTGCAAAGTGGAATGGGATGGACCATGATTGCAGATTATTCCAGCTCTAGCTTGAACCTATTTCATCATGAAGTGCACTAGGTTGCAATTTGAACCAATATCATTTTAGTGCAGAAAAAACTTTCAGTTTTGGGGCTCAGTGAAAAGGGCAGAGATAAGACAGACCAACAGAATTCTGTGCCCAAAACATCATAAATTAGCTCAACAGAAGCAGCATTACAGAGTCCAGTGGTATCCAAGCATCTGAGCCATCAGAGGAATTGAGGAACAATGGATAATTTCAGGGAAGGGTGCTTGAATTAAGTGCAAATTGCCCAGAAGAATCCCCTTCATTCACCATTCCTTAGAGATGTAGTGGCATCTTGTGCAATGGTCATACATAGGACAACAGACAAAGCTGACCTCTCTCGCTCTCCACACGTGAAGTGAGTCCACTGAGTCCTCATCAGCAAAGAGCAGAGGAGATGCGAATTATCGGGACCGTCAATCAGTGCATGTAACAGGGTTTCTCTCCCTATATTCGGCCATGCTACCACCACGTAAAAAAAGGTTTTCTGCTCTGGAAGCTTTGTGTATACAAGTCACTGCTACGATGGTGGCTTCGCGTTGTTTCAACAATGACGGGTGGGATGTGAATGAGCAACAGGGGTGACTTCCCATCCTTCAGAGCCTGCGTGAGATTTAAAATCTTGGGATTGGGATGGAGAGAGAAGAGAAAACAATGTCAGATTGGAAACAACACAAGAGATTAATCACAAGTATGCTTCTATTAGTACTGATGAAGGATTTCAGCCCAAAACATCAACAGTTTATACATCTCTACAGGTGCTGCATGACCTGTGGAGTTCTTCCGGCACTTTGTGTGTATTGCTCTGGATTTCCAGCATCAGCTGAATCTCTTGTATTTAAGTGTTCCTATGCTTGAGTTCTTTACACAATCAACTTCAGGAGGCAGTCTTCAACCTTACTTTGCCTGAGGGCCCAGAAGACACTGGCTGTGTGCCGAAGGGCAGGCTGCATCAATGGAGAATTAACATCAGGAGCTTTTCTCTCTATAGATACTGCCTAACCCATTTCAAGCATTTTTTCAGACTTCTAGTATTTACAGTTGCAAGAAAAAGTTTGTAAACACTTTGCAATTACCTTTTTTCTGTGTTAATTACTCATAAGTGTAGTCTGATCTTCATCTAAGTCACAATAATAAATAAACACATTCTGCCTAAACTAACAACACACAAACAATTGTACTTCTTCTCAGCAATACTGAGGATACCATTTAAACAATCACAGTCTAGGTTCAAAATGTATGTGACCCTCTGGGGTAATGCCTTCTACAAAAGCTATTTGGAGTCAGGTATTCCAATCAACGAGATGAGATTGGATGTGTGAGTTGTAGAGGTGCCCTGCTCTAAAAAAAGGACAAAGTCAGGTTGCTGACAAAGCCTGCTCTTCTCAAGAAAGTGCTGTTCATGTGCACCAGGCCTCAATAAAACAACTTTCGGAGGACCTGAGAAGAAGAATTATAGAGATGCATGAAGCTGGAAAAGGCTACAAAACATTTCTAAAGGCCTGAGTGTTCATCAGTCCACAGTAAATGTCTACAAATGGAGGAAATTCATTACTGTTGCTACTCTCCCTAGGAGTGGGCGCCCTGTAAAGATTGCACCAAGAGCACAATGTGAAAAAGAACCCAAGGATAACAGCAAAAGACCTGCAGAGATCTCTGGAACTTGCTAAAGTCTTTGATCTTGGGTCCATTATAAGAAAAACACTGAACAAGAATGGTGTTCTTGGAAGGACACCACAGAGGAAACCACTGCTCTCCAAAAAAAACATTGCTGCATGTCTCAAGTTTCCAAAAACAAAAACAAAAAACACCTGGGTGTTCCACGACACTTCTGGAACAATGTTTTGTGGACAAATGAGACAAAAAGTGAACTTTTTGGCAAAAATGTACACCGCTATGTTTGAAGGAAGAAGGACACTGCACACCAATGCCAAAACCTCATCCCAACTGTGAAGCATGGTGGAATGAGCATCATGGTTTGGGGTTGCTTTGTTGCCTCAGGGCCTGGTCAGCTTGCAATCGTTGAGCGAACAATGAGTTCAAAATTGTATCAAGACATTTTATAGGAGAACGTCATAGCAGTCCGTCAGCTGAAGCTTAATAGAAGTTGGATGATGCAACAAGACAATGATCTGAAACACAAGAGTAAATCAACAGAATGGTTTAAATAGAAAAAAATATTCTGTTTTGAAATGGCCAAGTCAGAGTCCAGACCTTAACCCAATTGAGATGCTGTGGCACGGCCTGAAGAGGGCTGCTCATGCAAGGTATCTCAGAAATATTGATGAACTGAAACAGTTTTGAATGGAGGAATGTTCTAAAATTCCTCCTCACCACTGTGCAAGTCTGATCAACAGCTACAAGAAACATTTGGTAGGGGTAAATGCTGCTAAAGGAGGTTCTACCAGTTATTAAATATGGGGGAGGGAAGGAACGTCGACTCAGACCATGAGAGGCCTGCGTCGGGCATTTTCATGCCTTACAAGGCGCAGATTGGAAGTCTATGTGGGGCACCACTCCTCGCACAGACTAGAGCAATGTGTGATTAAGTGCCTTGCTCAAAGGCACAAACACACTGCCACATGAGTGTTCAGATACTTTTCCCAGCCTGTGCAGTGCATGATTAAACATTGTGTTCAATAAAGACATGAAAAGTACAATTGTTTGTGTTATTAATTTATGCAGATTGTGTTTGTCTATTATTGTGACTTAGATGAAGAGCAGACATTTTATGAGTAACTAATGCAGAAAACCAGATGATTGCAAAGGGCTCAAACTTTTTCTTGCAACTGTAGGTTGTCTTTTTTTTGGCTTTAATAAGCTGTCCTTTATTACCTCCAGTACTAATTTTTCCCAACAAGATGAGAAATTTGAATAGTGCTGTTTTCAGCAGGTACTCTTTCAATCTGCCTACTACAACCCAAGCCTTTTGGACTTTCAGATCAATGGCTCAAAATCAGGAACCACAGCTGTTCAGAAGCATGA
This sequence comes from Mobula hypostoma, assembly GCF_963921235.1. Classification (NCBI taxonomy): domain Eukaryota; kingdom Metazoa; phylum Chordata; class Chondrichthyes; order Myliobatiformes; family Myliobatidae; genus Mobula; species Mobula hypostoma. The sequence goes on along the minus strand of NC_086115.1, from coordinate 12,452,041 downwards.
TTATATCTGTAGAGTCTAGTCCACAATTAAAAAAAATATTATTCAGAACATTTACTGCCTGGATTAATGAATATGCCTTATGAGGAAAGGTTAAGCAAGCTAGGGCTTCTGTCTTTAAACGTAAGAGGACAAGGTGACTTGATAGAGGCATTGAAAGAAGTAGACAGCCAGCACCTTTTGCCAAGGGTGGAAATAGTTAATACAAGAGGGCAGAACTAATATGATTTAAGGAAAGTGTAGGGAGGGGGGGATGTCAGAGGTTCTTTGCACAGGGAGGTAGGTGTGTGAAAAGCACGGCCAGGGTGGTGGTAGAGGCATATACATTAGAGTTATTTAAAAGACATAGATAGACATATAGCTGATAGAAAATGGAGGGCTACATGGGAGGGAAGGATTTGATTGATCTCAGAGTGGATTAAAAGGTCGCCACAACATTGTGTCAAAGGGCCTGCACTGTGTTGTACTGTTCTATGTCAATGACATTGGCATGTGAGGGGCATTTAGCATAAGTGCAAGGGTTGCATTTTTCACCACATTCACAGTCATCTACTGATCATCCAAATTCCTTGCTCAGTCAATTAGGAACCATTTTGATTAGCTCCTGCAGTAACATATAGGTCACACCATCCATTTGTTATCCAATTTTACTTCTAATTTTCAAAGCTAAAAAAAATTAAAACTCCATTTGATGTCTCACTGCTTTCAGTGACTTTTGATTAAAAATATAAGAACCTGCTAAATTCATGCATATGGAAAGCATACAAGTGTTCAAAAGTGTGAACAAGATACCAAGTGAGGCACCACCAGTTCTTTGGAGTGACAAATTACAGCACCTGTGTTCAGCTGTTAGGCAGTCTTACTTACGTTTTTTCCAGCTGTAAGACCAGACACAGGAGCAGAATTGGGCCATTTAGTCCATCGAGTCTGCTCTGCTATTCCACCATGGCTGATTTATTCCACCCCAATCCCATTCTTCTGCCTTCTCCTCTTCGACACCCTTACTAGTCAAGAACCTATCAATCTCCTCTTTAAATACACTCAATGACTTGGCCTCCACAGCCATCCATAGCAATGAATTCCACAGATTAATCACCCTCTGGCAAAAAATTTCTCCTCATCTTTGTTCAAAAGGGACATCCTTCTCTTGAGGCTAGGCATTCTGGCCCTAGACTTCCCCTGTACTGCAAATATCCTCTCCACTTTCACACTACCTAGGCCTTTCAATATTCAATAAGACTACCCCCCCCCCCCGCCATTCTTCTAAACTCCATTGAGTCCAGGCTCTGAGCCACTAAACTCTCCTCATATATTCCTGGGATCATTCTTGTAAACCTCCTCAGGATCCTTTCCAATGTCAGCACATCTTTTCTTAGATGTGGGGCCCAAAACTGCTCACAATACTCCAAATGTGGTCAGACTAAGGCCTCAATAATTACAGGTGCCTCTAGTTCTGGTTGCCACAGCTGCACGTGGACAAAAGGTGTCAAACTCTACTAAGGATCGGGTTGCATGCTACATTTTGAGCTCACAACCCAAGCTAACCGTATCCATGTCAGGGCAACCGAACTGAAGCCCTATATTGAGGTTGCTGTGGTAGAGGTGAAGAGAAGAGACATTTTTACACTTAACTCCACTTTCGAACTATACAAACATTCAGATTCATGAACAATATGGAAACTTTCAAGCTCAATTTTCATGCTGGGCTCTCAATAACTCACGCCTTGACACACAGGGCATTCTCTCTCTCCCAGACCCTTGTGCACTGCCTTTCTTTGTAAGGCTGCTGTAGTTGATTAGCTTCACAAGCACACTACAGGCAGTTTTAGGAGATACAAGCAATGCCTCACCTGCCCTCTCATGACAGAAATTTGTTTGTAGAACTGTCCTCGATCAAAACCAGGATCTTCCTGCAAAAGGAGAAGCAAATGACATTTTAAACTTGTACAAAGCCCTCACATACTGTATATAACTAAAATCACTGCTAAAGAATTCCACAGACACTAAGTTATATTGGACAGTAGAAACTAAAACTATTCAGTGCATTTTTTTAAAACCAGAAAATAACAGAACTGGGCATTTCTTTTTTTTTTAATATAATTTTTATTGAGTTTTCAAAATGACACAAGAGAAAAAAAAATATCTACCCTCCCCCCTCCCCTTAACCCTTCCCCCCACCGATATATCCTCCTATCCAAGAAGAAAAAAAGGAAAAAAAGGAACTGCCTGAATATTGGAAGGTTTGCACATACTCCATGGGATAAAAATAAATTTAATAGATATTTGTTACTTTCCCCCAAGGAACCAAGATCTTCATCATCAGAGCTATAAATAAGGGCTCCAAATATTCAAAAATGTTACATATTTATCTCTTAAAATCTAAAACATTACTTAACTTCTCAACTCTCATAGTTCCCTGGGGAATCTCTTTGAACTTCACCATGTTGCTATGTGCTTCCCTCCCAATCATCCAGGCAAAAAGAAAAAAATAGAAAAGATACAAAAAAAGAAAAAAACAAAATACCCCCCCACTAATGTTGTGAATGAAAAATACACACTACCCCCCTCCATTGTGCGGGTCGTGGCTATTGCCACGTTTGCACACATGAATAACGTAGCGATTGGACAGTGTTTCTTCCAGCTCCCTCATAACAAAAAAATATATATATAGAAAAAAAAATTAATGTTATTATTCCCAGCTAATATTCCTCAAATTTTAACCTTTCTTCCCCTCCCTCATATAATTAATAATATATTTATATATTCATCCACCTAAAAATTCAACAGGCCTAATCCTTGATCCAATCTTCATCTTCAATCCATCTCGCTCGCTTAAGTTTGTTCTTGTATCTGGTGAATATTCAAAGAATCTCGCACAAACTCCTCCGCTTTCCGGTAATCGTCAAAAAATCTTTTTTCTCCACCCAGCAAAAAAATCTTCAAGGTTCAGGATAACGCAATATAAATTGATAACCGTGATCCCATAGGGCTTTTTTCACTGGGTTAAACTTCTTCCTTCTTTTCAAAAGTTCATAACTTATGTCAGGGTACAAAAACATTTTCTTCCCTTCTATCATCAGTGGCCTTTTTCTCTTCTTGGCAGCTTGGGCAGCCGCCTGTCGAATCCTTTCTTTATCTTGAAATCTTAAGAATTTTATTAAAATTTATCGTGGATATTGGTCATCTCGTGGTTTCGGTCTTAGAGCTCTATGTACCCACTCAATTTCAATTGATCGGTCTTCCTCTTTCATTTGCAAAGTCTCCAGGATCCATCTTTGAAAAAATTCTATTGGATTATCTCCCTCTATACCTTCCTTAAGACCAACAATTTTAATGTTATTACGTCTACTATCACTTTCCAACACGTCCACTTTCTCCAAGAGTCGATTTCTTTCCGTGTTCCAGACAAGCACATTATTTTCTGTTTTTTCCACTCTATCGTTAATATGCTCGATTGTTCTTTCCATCTTCTGAAGTTTCTTATCCATTTTATCCTGTCTTTTCATAGCTTTATCATAGCACATCTTCACGTCTTTAAGCTCTGTTCTTAATTTTCTTAGTTCAGCCGTTAATTGCAATAAAGCCTCTCTTATGTCTCTGTCGTCTCCTTTACTTCCAATCTCTTCCAGTTCTTCCTCCTCTTCTTCATCTGTATTCTCTGCGATATCCAATTCTGACTCTGAGTCACTTTCAGTTGCAGTGGCCATCAGTTCTTGTAGTTTATATTGTGTCGATTTGCGCATGCGCAATTCCGGCATCTTCTTCTGAGAGATCACTACCGCCGCCATTGCTCCCCGTTCTTCTACGCCAGAGATAAAATGCGTCTTCTCTGAAGGAGATCCAACCTGAATCCGAGGCTCCGTCGCTGCAGTAGGCCCTTTTTTCTTCCCATCTCCCGGCGACTTCACAACAACAGACTTCTTCTGTTGCGGTTTACGAGGCATATCGTAGAGTAGTCTTACGAAGTTTATAAGTAGTTTTCAGAAAGTATTTATTAACTTTACTTTGATTAAACGGTACTTTGCTGATTTTTTACAGGAGAGCTGGATTTACACGTCTCAATCCCACATCATCACGTGACACCCCCCAGAACTAGGCATTTCTGAAGCAGTCTCCACAAAGTATCAACTTTTGAGACTTCAAACAAGCTCTCGGGAAACCACATGACTGCAAAAGGGGCACAGGGAAATGTTCGGGGACTGAGTGCAAAACATGTTAGACAGTATTTAAATCTATGTATACTAAAGCCTCAATAATCTATTCTTGGAACTGCAGGCAGGGAGCATTCAGTATGGCCCTGCCTACCTTAATAGCAGAATATAAAGCAATTAAAAAAACATGATCAGCAAGAAAGAAAAGAAAATCTGCAGATGCTGAGAATCATACACAACATACACAAAATGCTGGAGGAACTCACAAGACCAGCATCTATGGAAAAAAGTAGTCGACATTTCAGGGGAAGAACACAAGAGGGAGGCAATGGGCAGGCAAGGAGATAACATGAGAGAGGAACAAGGGGATGGGAAATGGTGAAGGTGGGGCGGGGGGGGAAGAGAGGCATTGCTGGAAATTTGAGATATCGATGTTCATGCCATCAGGTTGGAGGCCACCCAAACAGAATATAAAGATGTTGTTCTTCCAACCTAAGTGTGGCCTTATCCTGACTGGGGGAAGTCATAGATGGACATATCAGAATGGGAATGGGAAGTGGAATTAAAATGGGAGGCCACTGGCAGATCCCACTTGTTCTGGCAGATGGAGCACAGGTGCTTGGTGAAGCTGTCTCTCAATCTACATTGGGTCTCACCGATATACAAGAGGCCACATTGGGAGCACCAAACACAGTATATGACCCCAACAGACTCACCTGGAAGGACTGTTTGGGGCCCTGAATGTTAGTGAGGGAGGAGGTGTAGGGGCAGGTGTAGCACTTGTTCTGCTTGCAAGGATAAACAACGCCAAGAATCACACTTCAACTGAAGTCTGACAGGCCTACCACTGAACTAAATATTGACAGTATACAACTCAAGATGTTCTTTTCAGACATCTCAGTTTGTCAGAGGGATATTTCAAATCAAAGTAAAATTTATTATCAAAGTACATATACAATACTGTGCAAAAGTCTAAGGGAGATACAGTATATCCTGCATAGCTAGGGTGCTCAAGACTTTTGCACAGTACTGTATTTGTCAACATGGAGGGTGGAGTGCTGTAGGAAGGATGTGGACCAGGTGGCAGAGAAGGAGTGCCAGGGCGAGTGAGTGGTACGGATGCAGACGCACCCAGCCCTGAGAACCAGACAAGATCATTTGATTCCAAACAATTGGTTTATAGATCATTATGGAATGTCTCTCTGGTGCATCCTGCTCCCTCCCCTCTACTTCCCCCTTTCCCAGCACTACAGTACAATACATAAAATCACCAACAGTACTGTGCAAAAGTCTTAGGCACCCTAGCTATAGACATGCCCCTGAGATTTTTGCATAGTATTATATGTTACCATATACTACCTTGAGACTCATTTTCCTGTAGGCATTTACAAGAGAATAAAGAAATACAATAGGATTTACGAAAAACTAAACATAAAGACTGTCAAACAATCAATATGTAAAAGAAGGCAAATCGTGCAAATAGAAAATTAGTACTGAGAACATGAGTTGAAAGCCAGTCCATAGGTTGTGGAATCAGTTCAGATATTTGTTATTCTGCAGCACAATTCTCTTAATTCAAATGGGCAGTGAAAATGTCATCAGCAAACTGCTTCCCACAGTGTTATGTTTCTGCACCTTACTTACATAGGTACAACATAAGAAAACTCAATCCTGTCATCACAGTCATTACAAATAATGAAACTATGGCTCCTGAGATATGGAACAAACATACTTGTACTCCCTTGCTAAGGTTTGCACTCTGCAACCTGTGACAGTTATGCATTCTGGAGACTTCACATGGAAGAATCAAGTCCTGTTGTCCTCTGACAGCCAAATGCAGAGTGTTTTGTTTTTGACAGATACCAACCTTAAAGAGGTCATAAAGATCCTCTTCTAAATCTTTTATGAAGTTTGGGTCAGAAATCTTCGGAAGAACGAGGTCCTTAATTTCCTGGGAAAATGGTATCTTTGCTTGAGGTAGCCAGGCCCAGTAAAAGGGATCTAAAGATGAGGTAAAAGAAATTCCTTACACTTTATTTGTAATGTTCCTTTGCATGTAACGATCAAACAAGTCTCTTGCCCATGATAAGGCAAACAAGGTCACATAGCCCAAATCTCGTTCCAATGGGTTAATAATAAGCAAAAGAGATTGTGAACACTTCTTTCTGCACTCAGGCATCTTTAACAATGATAACCTCCCCTTTGAGAAAGATACCTCTAGAATCACTTCTGATCCTGTTAGTTGCCTTTTCTAACAGTTATTTGAAGACTATGGAACCTACCTAAACATTTCTATCTTACTTGACGCTACAAAGCTCTTTAAAGTTGTAAGTGTGTTATTTAGGGGCAGCATAGTAGTGTAACGGTTAGCATAATACATTTTCAAGGCTAGCAACCAGAGTTCATTTCTACCGCTGTCTGTAAGGAGTTCATACATTCCTCCCAACACTCCGGTTTCCTCCCACATTCCAAAGGTGTACGGACTAGTAGGTCACACAGATATAATTGGGCAGAGAGGATCTTTGGGCTGTACCTCAAACCAATAGAATAAATAAATAAATAATGCTGATGTAAGGAGTTTGTACATTCTCCCCATGATCAGGTAGGTTTCCTCTGGTGTTCTGGATTCCTCCCATATTCCAAAGATATATGGATTAGGGTTACTAAATTGCGGGCATGCTTCGTTAACGCTAGAGGCACAGCGACACTTGCAGACTGCCCTGAGCATATCGTCGGGCTGCATTGTTCATTGACACAAAAATCGCATTTCGCTGTATGTTTCTAAAGCAAATGCTGAAATTTATCCTTTAGATTTTCTTTGCTGCCACTTCAGTCCTCTGATTCTATCCCTTACGGCTAGGTTCCTAGTGTTGACTGGGTGAGAAGTTTAACCAAAGGTTAAAGATGTTGATCTTGCTCTGATTTCATATTTCTCCTGATGTGGTCCACTTGCCACTCTTGTTAGTCATTGCACAACCCCTTTGTGTTCATTTTATGCAACGCTTTTATACTTCATTTTTATCTGTCATTCTTTGCACTTACCTTTCTGGAAATATTCCGCATCCAATCCTTACACCCATCCAAAAATACAGACAGAATTAGTCCAAAAAGGCTGTGAATGATCAGGCCTTTTGAAAAGAAAGCTATTCAAATCCATTGTGGCTGACTGGAACTAGATCAAGTGTTGCCAATCTTTCCCATAATCTCAATATTTCCACAGAAATTACAAAAGTGACTAAGAAGCGTGACCAGTGGTTGGTTCATGGAGAAGACTGCCTACTCATCAGGAGAAGAATGAAATCACAACAAGATCAACACCTTTAATATTTGGTTAAACTTTTCACCCAGTTAACGCTAGGGTTCTAGCTGTAAGGGATAGAATCAGAGGACTGAAGTGCTAGCAAGGGGAATCTGAAGGACATAGTCAACATTTATTTGTACACATTCAATGCGAATTTGCAGTATTTAAGAGAAGGCGAAGATTGAGATTGATTAGATGAGCCTTCAAAGAGGCAGCACAGACGGCGGGGTGGGAGATAATGGCTCAGCTGTGGAACGCTGCTGACTTGAATGTTCTCCCCATAATCACATGTGTTTCCACCGGGTGTTCTAGTTTCCTCTCACGTTCCAAAAACATACAGCTTAATAGGTTAATTAGTTATATGGCTGTAACTGGGCAGTGTAGGCTCGTTGGGCCAGAAGAGCATCTGCATCTACATCTCTAAATAAATACTTATTCTGCTTCAATTCTACAACAGCACATCGATTTACTTACATGCCCGCCAGGAGTCTGGGTGTTTCAGAGGGAATGCCAATCCATTGTCTATTGCAGCAATCTTTATAATAGGTTCTTTCACTACAACCCAGTCAGCATCCTGCAAGGAACAACACAGCAGATTGCAAACAATAGCCTACCCTCCACTGACTCTGTATACACTTTCATTGTAACAGTGTTGACCCCACCCATCGCAGACATTCTCTCTTTTTCCTCCCTCCCATGGAACAGAAGATACAAAAGCCTTAAAGCATGTAGCACCACGCTCAAGTACAGGTTCTAATGACTCTAGACCTCACAATCTATCTTATTATGGCCATTTTGTCTTCCTGCACTGCATTTTCTCTGTAACTATAACACTTTATTCTACACTGTTACTGTTTTCCCTTCTCTACTACCTCAATGAATTATAATGAAATGATCTGCATGGACGGCATTGCATCTAAAGTTATTCACTGTACCTCGTTACATGTGACATTAACAAACCAATTCCAATTTACAAAATGTTAGAGAGGCAGCATTATTAATAAACTGATTAGACGACTGATTGATGAGTCTTAGCTGACAACCACAAAGACCTGTGAACAAATGATGGGGCCCCATCTGCTCTCCCCTCTGCCATCAGGCTTCTGAATGGCACGTGACTATTCATATTCATAATTATTTACATTATGCAACATTTGTAACTTGTATTAGTTTATGTATCACACTGTCCTGCTGCTGCAAAGCAACAAATTTCATGCCATATGTCCTGATAATAAACCTGAGCCTGACAACTATATCACATGCAGTGGGGAGCAAGGGAACATTTTCTCTCGTATCAGAGTTTGGCTTCATATTTATGACCCTAGTTTCAGATTGAACTGCAAGGTCACTTGTAAAATATTATTTTGTGATTATTCTTCCTTGAAGATCCCTTTACAATGAGATTATATAACCCTTCCTCACTGCACAAGACCTAAAACAACCATCACCCTGGTTGCTTCCTCAACACATTGAACCAACAAGCTACCTAGTCTACATTTCACAAATTCATTATCTAACTTTAACTGTAACAAGCAACCGTGTCTACATTTCACAAATTCATTATCTAACTTTAACTTTAACAAGCAACCCTGTCTACATTTCACAAATTCATTATCTAACTTTAACTTGCCTAGCACAAACAGATTACTGAATATACATTACACAAACCAATCTCCCGTCCTTAGACTCACTTTACACCGCACGCTGTCGGAGCAGTGCTGCCAGGATAATCAAGGACACGACCCACCCAGCCAACACACTTTTCATCCCTCTTCCCTCCGGGAGAAGGCTCAGGAGCTTGAAGACTCATACGGCCAGATTTGGGAACAGCTTCTTTCCAACTGTGATAAGACTGCTGAACGAATCCTGACCCGGATCTCCGCCGTACCCTCCAAATATCTGGACCTGCCTCTCGGTTTTTTTGCACTACCTTACTTCCTATTTTTCTATTTATGATGTATAATTTAAATTTTTAATACTTACTAATTTTAACTATTTTTAATATTTTTAATATTTAATATTTGCAATCCAGAGAGTGTAAAGCGTAGGATCAAATATCACTGTGATGACTATACGTTCTAGTACCAATTGTTTGGCGACAATATCTTTAACTTTTTGATCATGCCATTTCTGACATGAATTAGTTCAGTACATTATGGCCGAAGGGCCTGCTCCTGTTGTTCTATGTTATATGCTCTTAAACATTTATATGAACTTCTATAAATTATCCCAACCATTTTTTAGCTCAACTCAGATTAATTTTAATTTGACATCATGCTCTATCAAAACAAGATAATTTCTTCCCACTATACAGACATCCTCCACAGACCACATCCTTTGCTGGTTTTTTTGGTCTGTCCTTCCTAAATGTCAAAACTCTTTGAATGCTAAGCTTTCAGCTCTAAGTACAGTATCCACAATGGCAATCAGAACATATTTATTTTTGGTATTTTGGATCTGAGGCCACTTGCTTTGTTTTATATTCCATCCAATAGCATGCTTGCCTTTGTTACGATGTCTTTTTTTTTGTTAAATGTGAAAGGCAAGTCCTCCCATTGGAAAATTTCCTTCTCATTTCTACAAAGTATATAGCTTTCTCGTGTCTAAAAGATTTTCATAAATCTGATACTACATCTTGACTCACTGATCTCAACCTAATTTGCATGCTTATTTTAACTTTCATGAAGTTAAAATTTCCTTCATTGACATTTAAAGGGATGTGCATTTAGTCATGTGCCCTGAAAACTATGGAGGAAGCAGCTAGACAGAGGCAAGGCCATAACGGATCATAAAACAGTGTTGGTTTATTTTGAGAGGGATAGGATTAGACTGTAGAGAAGTTGCTCTAAATACAGTACTGTGGTTCTACAACACAAGTATTGGGCATAAATTTGGTCGCCATATAAATTTTATCACTGGAAGATTTATGAAAATCATAACAGAAGAGCAACCCCACAAGTGCAGGATTATCAGGTAGTGGCGTTTTTCTTGGGGGGAGGGGGGTCAGGAGAAAATCCTAAAGGGTAGTGTCAGATAGATGTCTTTAAGATAATGAAAGATTTCAGAAGAAGAAATAGATTTCCAGTTATGGGGAAAGGAAAACTAGTAACAATCAATTTATGACAGTAAACAAATTCTTCAGAGTTCTCTTTACCTGAGAATGCAGAAAAATTGATGCAAACTGAACAAGTTACTTAAGAAGTTGGGTTAAGTATAAGGGAGAAAGAATATGAGACAGCAAAATGAGGAAGGATGTGGAGAGGTGCAAAAGAAATACAAATACCAATAGACATGTTGAATAGTCCAATCCTATCCTGTTGTGAAGTTTTATATATACACGCCATAAAAAGACCTGTCTAATATCAAAGATTAAAAAAAACTACTCACCTTCAAACTAGCCCCATCCATCGGACAGTCATATTTAATCAGCCAGTTATCATTACCACGATCTAAGGAAAGAGAGACTTTTGTGAAAAACTTTGTGGATTCTACTTGTCACCACACACTGCCTAATGCCATTTTTCCCTCACACCTTTAAGATATTAACATCTCACAGGGACAAAGAACAATGTAATCATTCATCTCAAGTGAACAGTTCATTTGGCTTAAGCCAACCACTGGAACCAGGATATACATGGGTTTGTGTTAGAATCAAAATGAGCACAAATATATTTGGCTGTTTGTACAAAGCTGTTGTAATGATAGGGGAAATTTTAGTCATCCTCCTTATAATCAATAACAAACTGGGGTCTAACATTGTTACATGAAGTATAATCTTGAGAACTGACATCAAACAAGTAGATTACAAGTAGCAGTAATGCACACTCACTTTCAGCTCCTAACCATCACTCCACAATTACAAAATGTAAATGCATTCTTCAATACCACTTGTGCAGGGGGACATGAAGTCCATTTGACCTATAAAAGGAACTAAGTCACGTCAGAGAAAGATGCAACATTACCACCAGAGGATCTGTGCAGCTTGAGAATGAAAATCCCAGCAGTTATCCAAGGATCTTTCAAGAAGTAAGGAAGAAATTGCCTTTAACTTCCTTTCTGCATCAAACTGAATATTGATAAAGGCCACAACAGAAATTTAGGTCAATCCAAAACCTGACCACAGTGGGAATGGCACCCACTCCTCTCAAGCCAGCCCGTTTTCACTGAGGAATTCTGAAATGAGGATTACATGTTTCATATCATCGACAATGGCCTTCTTCGATATACAGCTATAACTGAAATCTATATAGGTACCTTTCAACTATATAGGAACTGCTGCTCTCTCCTTTACTGTCTAGTAAAACACACAGCAAAATGAGTCATTTGTACCATAAGGGTGAAAACGTAGTCAGTGGATGTGGAATTAAGAATGGAATTGCAGTGCACACACATTCCAAATGGCCAGAGGAGAAACACCTGGAAACACATTTGCAATATGTCATATCAAAACCATACCCAGACCTGAACTTTCAGCATCACTATTTTTCCCATGAGTTTCAATGGTTACCATCTTATTAACAATTTACTCCCATAGATCTAGTCAAGAATATTAACATGAACTTTTCTTTTAATTTGTTAGAAGCTTTGGTCTATGCTAGCACTCCCTCCTTCTGAGCAGAAAATACTTCACAGCATGACTTAAATATCGAGCTGAGCTCTATGGTCTTCAACTAAACTACAGATGCAAGAACTTGAAAATAAAAACAGAAAACGCTGGAAACTCAACAGGTCAAGCAGCATCTGTGAAGAGAGAAGCAGACTTAGCATTGCCGATCATAGAACAGAGAGTGAGGAAGCAAGTTAGTTCTGAGATGAAGAGAAGGGAACAGATGGGTGGATAGGGTAAGAGGCATATCCAACAGCGTGAGGCCTAGATTCCCATGGTGATGTGCTGTTTTCAAAGTTGTACCGTCGTTAACAAGATGGAGTGGAAACAAAGACAGACATAGGCAAGACTAAAAATGCAGGTCAGAGCAACACACACAAAATGCTGGAGGAACTCACCAGGTCAGGCAGATTCTGTGGAGGGGAATAAACAGCTGATGCTTTTGTCCGAGACCCTTCATCAGGATTGGAAGAAACAGAGAAGAAAGAATGGTAGCAAGTTTGGGTGAGCACATGGTTGAAGGGTCAGAGGGCAGCAGAGATCACAGAGGTAACAGTGAGAGTGTCAATGAACTCCTGTCAAAGAGTGAATTGAAACTTCTTCAGGGTAGACATACATTGAAGAGACCTTGCTGCAAATCAAAAGTACAAGAGATGCTGCAGATGCTGGAAATCCAGAGTCCCACAAAACGCTGGAGGAACTCAACAGGTCAGGTAGCATCTATGGAGGGGACACTTCATTTGGATTGGAAAGGATGGATGAAGCAGCCAGATGTATTGAGAATGCAAATCAGAGGGACGTGGATCAAATTCTGACAATGTACACTCCTGCCACCAGCCAATCCAGCCCAGCCTTCACCAAACAAAAACTTGCACTCTGACTGTAAGAGCAAGCTTCAACACTCCCAAAGATGGCCTTTAGAGCTGTCACACAATGCCTAAGCACACACACTCATCATTAAGGGGGAGTCATCATTCAGTTGCAGCAGAAGAGAAAGGAACTTCAGAACAGCCACTAACCTGTGTTTCTGATGATGTAATCCAGCACCACCAGCCTCTCAAACTGGAGTTGCAGTTGTCGATTTGTCTTCTCAGGCAAAGGCTCTGCCTCAAACCTGCGCAACCAATAATCCGCATCTCTATAACCCTCAACAAACAACTGGAAGGAACCGACCTGAGGGGAAAAGAGTAGAAGAAACTCCACTTTTACTGCCAAATTTAGAAGCAGGGGAAATATTCTGAAATAATCAGGCAATTTGGATCCTGCAGATGTAGATATCCATCTTCTGGAATATATTTTATTATTTGTTAATTTATTTGTGGTAATATTACTTTGTGTTGTGCGTGTTATACGTACTGCATTGTGTACCTTGGTCCAGAGGAACCTTTATGTTATTTATTGCTTATTTAGTTATTATTATTGTTTTTTTTCCCCCTCTTTTTGTACTTGCAGTTTGGTGTCCTCTGCACATTGGTTTGTCCATCTTTGTCGTATGAGGTTATTCACTGACTCTCTTATGTTTCTTTGTAGTTACTGTGAATGCCGGCAAGAAAAATGAATCTCACGGTACTATTTAATTTCTGTCCATTAGAGCCATGCATTTATTTTCTGTCCGTATTGCAGTTTGTGGTGTGTTTATTATGGGTTAGGGCATGGTAGAAGTAAATGAGTATACAGGTAGTTACGTTTTCTCGTTGGTTAGTTTGTTGTTTGGTTTAGTCTAGTGGAGAGGAGTTCAGCCACATAGAATGGGTATTTTTTTACCGCTAATTGGAACACTATTAGACTGCAAGTTAGACCATTATATCACTAATTAGATTTGTTAAGTTTTTTTGTTACAAGATCATTCATCTTTGTTGATTTTGTAATAAAAGATCAAACGTACCTTTTTTGATTTGAAAGTTCGGTATTTGGAATTGCATCAGTATCGAGTACCCTGGCTCATCTCTTAGTGGTTTTGGTTTGTTTTAAAATAACCACTACAGTAGTACATGGTGACGTTACATGCACTTGATAATAAATTTACTTAGAACTTTGAACTTGAACTTAAGGGGAAAAAAATTACACCAGAACTGAAGCGTTATACTTGTCACAGCTTCTTTCTCCTGATTAACAATAAGCCTTGAAAAGATTATTTTGGAGAGGCAAGATTTACAAAAGAGGGCTGACTATTTACTCACATGACTGTTACTGACACAGCAACCAAGATTGGAAATAGACAATAATCTCAAAGAGGTGAATCTCAGATTGCTGAGCTAGAGATTGAATTAAACATTAAAAACCAAAATTTGATGGAACTGGAACCAACGCAAACCGACTAGCACTGAGGATGGGTGGATGCTTGGAACAATATATTGTCTTAGAATTGACATTCTGCTATCAAAAGTCATGTGACTTGCTTACTTACTGCCCATTATGCTGCTGGCATTTAAGGCAGCAATGAAGATCCTTTATCTCTGCTTGTATAGAAGGATTCTTTATTGCTGTTTTCTTAACAACTGTTTTCTGACCAGTCATGGTTGTTAGCCCTGAGCTGAACCCCCAAACCTGGAGGACCAGTGGACCACTCTTAGTCCGGCCTATATCCTTTGATCTGTTTGGCATGAGTGACCCTACAAAGAGCAAAAGTACAAGGCCCTGACTCCAGCCAACATAGCTCTCCAGGTCGCTGAGGCATGACAAGGTTGTGGTCCTCTTGGAGGGGAGGTCACGTGAGTAAAAAGTTAAACACAGTCACAGCATCATACAGCACAGAAACAGGCCCTTCGGCCCAATCCATCATCAGCAATCAAGGTGCCTACCTGAGCTGGTCTCATTTTCCTATGTTTAGCCCATATCACAATTAAGTAGAATAATCGTATGATTTAGTGCAAAAGGAGCAACCAACATGATCAAATGCTATTATTAATCAGAACTTTGTACCTTGGGAGGTAGGCCTATCCGGTGAAACCGCTGTCCCACTTTCGGCACTTTCTCGAGTGCCAGCTTCTTTCCCCGGGATTTCACCCGGTCAATCGCACTGTAATTGAAAGTTTCACTTGCTAAGCGTACCACCTGAAAAGAGAAAAAGAAATCAGCTTTAAGAACAGTTTGCAATTTTAACTCTAAATCCAGTTCAGATAGCTTCAGTGAACAGGAGGAGGTCATCTCACTTCTTTTGCCCAGTCCACCTATCAACAAGATCATGGCTGATTTATTACCTCAAAGCCTCCTGCATTAATTCTGTATTCCTAGGTATCAAACCTGTTCTATTAGATTCTTTCAACAGATGCAAACTTGCTACATAACCAATGACATTTTGTTTGTGTACCTTCTGCAATGAGGACAAAAAGTTGCTAAGATAGCCATGTTACACTAACTTTATTGATATTTCTAGGAGTTTGAGAGAAAATTGGCTGCAGTGTACAAAATATTGTCATATGGTCCTATGAATGTTACCAGAAGCACCAAAAGACAATTCAACATGTTGTGCAATAGAAATGGTAACAGCCCTAAAACAAAACACTTATATATAAAACACATATACAGCCTTGAGATTTATCTTCTTGCGAGCAATCACAAAACAAAGAACACAATAAAACACAAACAAAACACAAGGACTGGCATACATCCAATGTGGGAGAAAAAAGAACAAATCCTGCAAGCAATAAAAATAAAGTAAGCAAATAACGCACAAAACAAGAACCAGTGTTCCTGAAAGTGAGTCCACAACCATGGAGCCACGATGGCTGGAGGCCACAGCCGCAGAGCGGGTTCAGTGCTGCAGCCGGTACAGGAGCCTGATGGCTGTGGGCCAAAGCTGCAAGTCAGTTCAGTGGTGAGGCGAGTAAAGCCTCCTGGAGTAGTGAGCCAAACAGTGATTTGTCCTTTGCCCTCTGCCTTGATGCCTTGATCTTTTAAATCTGGCTTGGTGCTTCAATTGGCTAAACATCAATTCATTTTTTGCTCTCAAGCCTGGGTCCCATCATTTCAATCCAGCCCAAAATTTCAATCCGGATCCAAATTCGCTCCAGCAATGGCCACCATGGCCATACTTGCATTCTCAAGAGCTCAATTTGCCAAATCCTACAGAATACCACAAAAACACCAGGATGTACAGACAGCCAAAAAAAACGACTCCCAGAGGGAAATTACAGGCTGCGGACTGCAGTGATCATAGACAAGAAAAAGTGTAATTAGTAGAATGTTTGTAGTTTTGTTTGCTGCCTGGAAAATGCTGCTGCACCTCACCAGTGCCATCTTTCCTCCAGTACTCTGAATCGGGAGTTGTGAAGAAGGGTCTCAGGCCGGAACATCAACTGTTTATTCCTCTCCATAGATGCTGCCTGACCTGCTGAGTTCCTCAGAATTTTTGTGTGCTGCAATCAATTTAGTGTTGTCCTGATGTAGAGACAACCAGCCTTCAAGGATCTGCACTAGACACTTGTAATCTCAACCAGAACGGTACTGGTTGAGTAACTGTAAGGGGTTTCTTCTTTTATGTTACTGCGTAGGCTAATCAAAATGGCTTCTTTGATATGTTAACTGCTGAGAAAGTTCTCTCTCTAGCAGCTTGTTTGGATTATAAAGAGAGTTGTATTCATTTGCTAACCAATTGAGATAGATGTTATTCTTTCTTGTGTGTCTGTAAGCTACTGTGATGCGCGGGCTTTGGGGCAGAAGGCGTGATGGAGACAGAGAGAGTGGACGTGATGCTGTAAACTGGCCGATGGAACGGACCCCGAGCGGGAGTCCGAGGCCCAGGGTCTTCGGCGAGGAGAGCAGACGAAGACAGACTCGTGTGGATCATCTGGTCGACCACCGTGGTTGGTCCCAGGTGGTGGGTCGAGGGGTTCGGAGGGGATCGAATGGGGGAAAGAAGACTCCGTTACTTGAGCTCCAACTGTTGTGCACGAAGTAGTTGAACTTTGATAAGTTTGGCACCTTTTACTTTCCTTTTATATTTTATCTCTATTAATTACATAGTTCCTGTAATATCTATAAAGTGTAATCATTTAATCGCATATGGGGTACTGTCTGTTATCTGGGGCTGTGGGGTACATCACACAGCACCCACACAAACTTGATTACCCAGTCTGGCGGGGCCGAAGGCTGCTCCCCCTAGACGAAAGCGAGTTGAGTGAGCCTGAGGCTTACCGGGGGCTACATACCCTAATCCAAAACACTTGGGGCAGAAGTGCTCTGGATTTCAGATTTTTTCTGATATTGGAATATATAATGAGATAGCTCGAGATTGCCGTCATTTAAGCTCTGAACATCTGTGCTCCTGGTAAGCAGTCTTTGCCTTACACTTGTTCGTCACACATATGTACTGATGCAGCCACTCAGCATGTTAGACTTTCATCAATGATGATCTTGGTAAATGAATTCCTAAGCTGTTTCATGATCAGCAGATGCTTTATCACAAATCTTTAAAAATTCAATGCTGTGCCTTTTAAATTTCTGTAAACAGCTTGCTGAATATTTACAATTACCTTCAATTTTCAGTTTGTGGTGATAGATCTTTGCTTGTTTCATGATCAGCATACTGTAAAGTGCCATATGATCACTCCGAAGCTGACAAATCCACTCTTTCAATATACAATCAAGATCTTCATTTTTCACTTCATGCAGTGTTTTCTATCTTCAATAATTTCTGTTCATCACGTATGTGAAGTCACTTCTCAGAACTGTCTGTGGTGCACAGAGGTTTTTGGATTTTGGAATTTCAGAAAAAGGGTACTCAATCTGAACTGAGAATATGAGCAAGGAGCCAGTGAAATCAATTCAGGTTGGTCTTAAGTGATTAGATGACGGCTTAGGCTGGACACCGCTGCCTATAAAATCAAATACCTGCAGGCCATCTGTAATGGTTTATCAAGGTAATGACTGTGCACTTTTGGGACAGGAATTGCCACTAGCATTGAGCTGCTCTACAAGGGAAGGACATAAAAATCAAAAATAAAGCAGAATAGAAAATGCACATAAGCTAA
Source organism: Mobula hypostoma (assembly GCF_963921235.1). NCBI lineage: Eukaryota > Metazoa > Chordata > Chondrichthyes > Myliobatiformes > Myliobatidae > Mobula > Mobula hypostoma. The sequence goes on along the minus strand of NC_086115.1, from coordinate 12,434,014 downwards.
AGTCCTACCTTAGTCCTTGGTACTATGTTAAGTCCCAGTTTCTGGTCCACCAAGCTGGCCCCAGCCTCAGAGAGGTAGCCCTGATTGAGAACGAGGCAGTCTCTGCCGAAGCAACACGGACAACACAGCTTCTGCAGCCATTTGGTCCATTTGGGATTCAGGTGTCCATATGGTTCCTCGTTTTTAGGTTTAAAAACACCTATAATGTCCTGTGGATGCAAAGAATATATAGTCCTATCAAGAGGCTTCCAATGTTGATTACAACTAGAAAATACAAAAACCTCAGAGGTTTCTAAGGATCTAATACTAAAGATTCAATAAGCAGCAGGATCAGCCCAGAAATGCTTCCCATCAGAAAAGGCAATACTACCACTCTACTTTCTAAAGTGATATTACAGCATAGTACAGGGCTTTGACCCATAATGCAGTGGCAACCTTTAAGCCGCTCAAAGATTAATCTAAACCTTCCCTCCTACATAGCCCTCCATTTTTCTATCATCCAGAGTTTAAATATCCCTAATATATCTTCCTCTACCACCACCTCAAACATGGCGTTCCAAGCACGCACCACCCCCTGTGTGAAAAATTACCTCTGACATCTCCTCCATACTTCCCTCTAATCACTTTAAAATTATGCCCCTTGTATTGGCCATTTCTGCACTGGAAAACGTCTCTCGTACTTAATCTATGCCTCTTATTGTCTTCTACACCTCTATCAAGTCACCTCTCACCCTCCTTCACTGTAAAGAGAAAAGCCTTTGCTCGCCCTATCTTCATAAGACATGCCTTCTAATCCGGGCAGCATTCTGGTAAATCTCCTCTGCCCTCTCTCTAAAGTTTCTACATCCTTTCTATAAAAAGGCAACCAGAATTGAAAACAATATTCCAAGTATGGTCTAAACAGAGTTACAGCCTACCATGGGGAACTTTATCAAATGCCTTACTAAAATCCATATCCAACACATCAATTGCTCCACCTTCATCAATGCTTTGTCACATCTTCAATCAGGTTCATGAGGCATGACCTGCCCCTCACAAACCGATACTAACTATCCCTAATCAGACTGTTTCTCTAAAAGCTTATAAATCTTGTCTCAAAGAATCTCCTTGAAAAATTTGCCGACCGGGCTGGCTGGTGGCACAATGACATCGGTGCCGGACCCGGGAGCGGAGGTTCCCGGGTTCGAAACTAGTCGGGTCCGCTCCCGAGTACGCTTTCCATCCGTGCCGGGTTGAGTGTCGAGACCGCAACTCGACCTTGTAAACTAAAGGGAAACTACTGCGAAAATATCTGTGTGAGGAGTGACGCCCCACACAGTCTCTCTCTCTCGCTCCGCGCCTTGTAAAAGCCATGAAAAAGACATCACGGACGCACGCACGCAGATGCAGGCACACGCCAAAAAAAAATGAAAAAAAGAAAAATTTGCCGACCACTGAAGAAAGGTTCACTGATCATGATTAATGCCAATTTAGTGGATCAGGTATAGCCACAGTACATCATTAAAGACCCCTCATACCCTCTGTTTGTTCTTCTGCCATCAGGCAAACGTTACAGGAGCATCAAAACTAAAACCACAAGGCTACTAAACAGCTTCCTCCCACAGGCAGTCAGACTGCTAAATAGCTGCTCTACCCAACTCTGCTTTGGACACTTTTAACTTGCACTGGACACTTATAACTTGATTTTAACTGACATGTGGCTGTTGTGTTTTACTATTTATTGTTATGTTTATTATTTAGTGTTGCGTTTGTTATGTTATGATTGCACTGCTCCTGGGAAACACTGTCTCATTCTGCCCTGCAGAGCTGATGTACGGTTAGAATGACAATAAAGTTCTTTGAATCTTTTGTGTGCTGTAGAAGAGGCTACCACAGTCACAAGATCAAACAAGTGAATGACTGATTGCAGTTAGGATTTTAAGTTTCACCCAAAAACTGTAATGAGGCAGCGTTCTTGCCACACAGTGACATGTACTCTCTGGAATAGCACAGAAAACAGGAATTCCAAAAGACAACCCATTCATGCTCATTCATTCAAATTAAACTAGCCATTATTTACATGTTCTCTGGGATACATCATCAATCCCAAATCTGTCTCTTAATAAAATGAATCTCGGTCAGAATTTACATTCACAGAATTATGATGACTTTTTAAACGTGAATTAACAACGTTCATTTTGCCACCTTAGGGAGAGGAAATTGGATGTAAAGTTATTTCTTTCACATTCACCCCACCCTTGCGCTGTATTTCAGTTGGACTTTTGTCTCATCTATACTGTCTCGATCAACGCTGCCTGAGTCTTAGGACTTGGGCAAGGTTTAATAGACGCAGTTTGCAGATTGGACCCTGCAGTTCACGTTATATGTGTTTCTAGCTTCTGGTTACTCTTTTTAATTGCTGACCGGGGCAGACTGACCCAGCGGCCTACAGTCACTGAACAAAAGGAGGCAATGGCAAACCACTTATGTAAATTTGCCAAGAACAATCATAGTCATAGACCATGACTGCCCACGTCATACCACAAGGCACACAATGCTGATGATGATGATGATGATGATGATGGTGATGGTGATGGTGATGAGACATTTCCAACCACCAATATAAAACAGCTTGTAGTACTAGGAAGTGTGTCACAACAGCAGAAGCTTTCAGCTGTTAGTAATCTCTACCGAAGTGCCCCAGGCTTCAGTGCAATGGATGGAAAATGCAAAGTGAATTCGGGAAACAAAGTTGAGATTGATTTCACGTTCCATCTAAACCTGGAGCTGTTCCAAAAATGTGCCCCACTCACTAAGTTCATGTATAAGGCAGGTTTGAAAGTGAAATCAAAACTGGTAGGAAATTCCAACTATGGATCACCATAGTGATAATCAATTGTCACCAGCTTAAGCAGTGCAAAGATATAAAATTACTGTAAATTATAAAATAAACATAAATATCTTGGAATACAGTTGAGTTCTATTACAGCAAAGGCCAAGGCGTAGTCATATTCAGGACGCAATGCTGGGCCAGGGGAAAGAGAACAGATACTTAGCCTCAGATGACCATATGCCCATGACACATAATCTTGTGTACAGAGGGAACAAACAAAATGGGTATCAAGCTCATTAAGTAGCACCATCAGATGAAGCTAATCAATATGATAAGTAATATATCAGCAGAATGACACAGCAAAAGACAATTCACTCGAATGTACCTACACAGGCTCTTCAAAAATCAATTAGTCCTACTTTTTCCTTTAAAAATCTGATTCCCTTTAGTTTTTTTTAATTGAATCTCCTTCTACCACTTTTATATAATGGATTCCAATCTGCAAATCATATCGACCTTGGTAAAATATTTCATTGATTTTATTGCATGGAAATGTGCCCTCGGTAACTGGGACAGTAGAGTGGAATCCAAATGAGACAGCAATGCAGAACAGGAGAAGCAACTTGGTGATGGCACTAATTCACAGGGTTATTCTTAGCTGAGGTAATTTGTGTCAAATTTGGACAAGAACCTGAGACTGAGGTAGAGCTGGGTGTTTGTAGAATTTAAAAAGGCACTGTGGTTGGTCATTCTGCAGGAAGAGAGAGGGGGGTTGGAGCAATTTTCAGAGATTGCTATTCAAGATTAGTTCAGATCATGGCTTAGGTTACTTCAGTGACTAATTGTTGTATACGTGCTCTTTCATCCTTATCAGGATTTCTAGCATTCTAAAGCAGACAAAACAGCTGAAAGAGTTGAGTATATCCTAAGAATGTGCACAATGTTGTCTGTTGTGTGCCAGCTTTTATCAGTCTGAACAGATCACATTAGTGTCCCAGACACAGAAAAGAGAACTCACTGGACACCTTACCCACAAAAGCACATCACAGCTGATTCAGGCCCTGCACTTGATCAGAAACTTGTGAAACTGAAGGTCACAAGACAGTATGGTGTTAGACTGGATTACTCAGTGAAGATGGAGCAAACTAGTACCCCACACATGGAACAGCGTGCTCACTGGCATCTTGCATTTGCAATTGATTTACACTTAATCAAAAACAGGATCACAGGACAGCACCTCTCTTCATCTCATTTTCCTAACCCCAGACACAGTAAAAATAAAACAGCAGATGTTGGAATGAAAACAGACAATATCAGACAGCACTCAGGTCAAGCAGCATCAGGTCAAAGACTCTACATTAAAATACGAGGGGGTATAAATTTAAGCTGAATGAAGGAAAGTACGGCGGGGGGGGGCTGTCAGAAGTTTTTTTTAAACAGAGGGTGGTGAGTGTGTGGAATTCGCTACCAGGACTGGTGGTACAGGCAGATACATTAAGGCATTTAAGAAACTATTAGGTAGATACATGGGTGAAAGAAAAATGGAGGGCTATGTGGGAGAGATGGGTTAGATTGACCAATGCAAGGAAGTCTGCAGATGCTGGAAATCCAAAGTAACACGTGCAAAATGCTGGAGGAACTCAGCAGGTCAGGCAGCATCTGAGGAAAAGAGTGAACAGTCAACATTTTGAGGCTGAGAATTTCTTAGGGGTTAGATTGATCTTGCAGTATGTTAAAGGGTGCTGAGTTTCCCGCCCACCTCATGTTGGTTTTGTATTTTTACTTCAGCCTGCTGAATTATTACAAACACAAGAACCTCAGTCCTCATAATTTGAACCAAAGAATCATGTCAGGTTATTAAATAAGTCCCATGCCTTACTAGATTAAGCTGATGTAGCATCTATTTTGGTCTAACAATGAATCAGACACACTCATCATCCAATAAACTACATAGAATTCCCATTCAGTTCCAATTACTGACCTTAATTCTAATATTCTGGCCCTTTCCAAGTTACAAACACCCGGACGTACAGACAAGTTACCACAAATATTAGATTCACGAGAACCAGTCTTGAAAGAAACTTATTTACATGCAACCTCCCAGCCGTAATTGCACACCATGGGCTCTCAAGAACACAAACTCCCTGTTAAACCCTGGGAGGCCACTTTGGAATAACTTCTACTGATCCTCCTACAACGCCAGTCTAGTAAACTGATAGTGAAACTCATGGAAACCAGCCATTGAATTTGGGACACATCACCTCAGGCAGAGGAAGGTAAGAATTAAATGCTCAAGCAGATGCTGGAATCTCAAGCAAAAAAAAGAGCTGACGGGGACCTCAGCAGGTTAGGCAACATCGAGGCCGGTTGACACTTCAGTTAAAGACCATGTACCAGGACTACACACCCCTATATTTCTAGATGAAGATGCTGCGAATTCTCATCTGCCTCCATAGATCCGCTGAGCTCCTCCAGCGTTCGGGGTCGGCCCATGCAATTACTCAGCGGCTCAGGGAGCGTCTTAGTCGGTACCCTTCAAATGAGTGTCCAGTCCTGAATCAGGGTCTCGACCTGGAGGGAGACCCGGGGGGTTAAACGGCCCTACAATCCGATCCTCCTCCCCACCCCACCCGCCTGCAGGGGTTCAAAACTCACCCCCGACGGGTCGCGGATGAAGTAGCTGCCGCTGGAGCCCTGGCTGATGCGCTGCGGGTGGATGCCCAGCTCCTGCGCCTGCTCGGCCCGCCGCACCACCTCGGCGAACTCGGGCTCGTCCGGGAACTCGTTGTGGGCGCGCGGGCCCAGCAACGGCTGCCGCTCGCGCTCGCGGCCCGCCCCCGGCGACCCGGGCGGCGACGGGCCCAGGCCCGGGCCCGGCACCCGCACCCCCGCGCCCGGACCCCCGCCCGACAGCCGAGGCCCGAAGGCCGGGCCCGGCGCTGAGGGAACCGCCGGCGACGGAGGCTGCGCCAGCTGCGCCGTGGACAGGTAGCTGTCGGGCGGCTGCTGGAACGGGGAGCGGAGCGGGCTGGTCTCGTCCATGCTGGAGGAGGGATGGAGGCAGACGCAGCAGAGATTCGACTCCCACGGCGGCGGCAGCCCAGCCACTAGATCAGGTGACGGAGCCACTTCCGCTTCTATTCCAAACTTCCGCACTCCCCTCCCTCCCGTCCCTCCATTCCCATCTCCTGGCGAAGAGCCGTTAATGCAAAACATTAAAACTTTTATTGTGGACAAAGCACCGCAGCTCCAGCACACGCTTTCCCCTGCACAGGTGCATGCATCATAGTGAAAGCACAAGAGATTCTGCTGATGCAGAATTCTGATTCGGTTTTGTTTATCACAAGTACTGTACATCGAAACATACAGTGAAATATGTATCTTGTGTTTAAGGTGATACATGCTGGGGAAAGCCCGCAAGTGTCGCCGCACATTCCTGTGGCAATAGCTCAGCAACACAGAATATGCCCACAGTGCTGAACAGAACACAATAAGCCACAGAGTAACAGCAGTAACACAAGCCCCTTTCCTCCCTTCCGTCCCCCGAACCCCAATCTTCCATCCCCAGGGCAAGCCTCCGGCCTCCAGTGGGCTCGCAGACAAAGGTCCACTTTCCCAGTGGACCTCAAACACGTAGAACCAGGGGCCATTTGGCCTCGACTTCCAGTCGACTTTCGGTATCGACCCGACGACCAGCCGATGACGGGACCTTGAACTCCGGTCCTCGACACCCGGTCCTGCCGGCTCGTATACCTTTTGGGCACCTGGCTCTCGTGGCCCCGCACACGCAGGTATCCACCAGCACGGGGAAACTAGCTGACCCGGTGGGCCATCAACCCTCCTACTAACCTGGTCCCCAGGAACAACCTGCACAAAACTGCTGGAGCAACTCAGCAAGCCAGGCGGCATCTATGGCGGGAGATGGACAGCCAACGTCTTTGGCTCAGACTGGGAAAGATCTCATCGAATAGAGGATGTCACCTTCCAGTCAGCCTATTTCCCTTCCCCCCACCTTTTTATTCTGACATCCTTGTCACTCCTGAAGAAGGGTCATGTCCCGAAACGTCGACAGTTTACTCTTTTCCATAGATGCTGCTTGACCTCCTAAGTTTCTCCAACATTTTGTGTTTGTTGTTTGGATTTCCAGCGACTAGGACTAAAAGCGGATTCGGTTTGTACCCCGTCCAGTCAATTTTCATTCCTTTGAAAATGTAATTAAAATTTGCTTTCATTGCCCGGGTAAATGCATCGTCCTTGGGGATTTTATTTTTGCAATTGCAATCTATAACTCGCGTAAAAATTGCGCCCTTGTGCGTCTCCCGTGAGAGGACACTGTACAATAGGTGGGATCAAAACTGCGTCCTTGACAACCGCTTGCTGCGACGCTGGGTCTGGGACACTAGCAACCACAGGGGATGCGTCACCCTCTTAAAAATACTTCCCCCGCCGCAGTTCGGGAACTGGGCACAGCAAAGCTGCATCCCAGCTGCGATTAGGTTTGATAGCATCGTTTCACGCTGTTGTCCTTTTGATTTACACACACTCGGATGGGCTTCCAGGTGGCTTCCCGGCTGAGCATTGTGTGAAGTGAAGAGGCGGTACAGAATCCATGTCTTTCTTGGGGGACCCGCCTTTCTCCCCCGTTTCCAGCCTGTCCTTCAACCTCAACGGACTGTCCTGCCAGGAAAGGTACGGCCAGAAAGGCAAAGCAAATAAATCTGCAACGAACACAAAATGTTGGAAGAACTCAGCAGGTCAGGCAGCATCCGCGGAGAAGGAAAACAGTCGACGTTCAGGGCCGAGACCCTTCATCCGGACTCGACGATTTCGTCCTCTCCATGGACGCTGTCTGACCTGCAGAGTTCCTCCAGCGTGCTGTATTTGTTGCTCAGGATTTCCAGCATCTGCAGAATCTCTTGTGTTTAAAATAAAGCTGGCGATGTTGGAAACGTGAAATAAAAACGTGAGGTGCTGGGGATGCTCAGTGTCTACGGTGGGAGAAACAGTGTATGTTTTCAGGTCAATGGAACTCGTCAGAACCGAACCGAGCCGAAATGGCCAACTCGTGGGGGACTTGCCCCATGAGATCGGCTGGAGGAGCTCGGCCGTTCCAGCGGCCGGATTTCTCCAACAGATTGCGCGTTGCTCCGCATTCTGCAACCTCGTGTCTCCAGCGATTGTCTCCCCTGCCGAGCTGGTCAGAGCAGGTACAGGTGGGAAGCCAAGGGCTGTTGTGGGTAACACAGGTTATGGGAATGTCGGGGGAAGTCCAGATTATCATTGTCACAAATATCGAAGTACAGTGTAAAACTTGTCATGTTGGGGGGGGGTGAGGAGGAGCAGGAGGGGGTGTGTGAGGAGGAGGGTGGGGTGTGGAGGGGAGGGGGGAGTGAAGAGAGGAAGGTAGGGGGAAGAGGGGGCGAGGAGGGGTAGGGTGAGGGGAGAGTGAAGGGGAGGGGGATGAGGGAAAGAGGGGGCGAGGAGGGGGAAGGGTGAGAGGGGTAGGGTGAGGGAAAGAGGAGGGAGGAGGTGTCATGGCCCAGTCCGTGAAGTCCATATTCCAGTTCACGGTCCGGTCCATCGACCCTTGCTCCAGGTTTTCCTGTCTACCCTGTTTCTGTTCTTGTTGAGCTCCAATTGAGCCAGCTGATGCTCGTTGGGGCTGGCTGCATAAATACTTTAAGAGACCAGGCCGTGGCTGCTGGATTGTTCTTGTCCTTACTCCTTGTATCCCTTCCTCTGCCTTCTGTTTCCTTGCCTGAAGCCCTGCCTGGTCTTGCTGGTAACTCTCGCCTCGTCTCGCCTTCAGTCTTGTCCTGGAGCCACCCCATACCTAGCTCCATTCCTGTCCCTTGCCTCCGATGGGTAAGCCAGGCTGTAATGCCGTTACCTGTGGTTGGTTCTGTCCCTTCCTGTCCCTTGCCTCCGTTGGGTAAGCCAGGCTGTATTGCCGTTACCTGCGGTTGGTTCTGTCCCTTTCTGTCCCTTGCCTCCGTCGGGTGGTGATCCGCACCCTGCCCAGGAGTGCTGCCTCCTGCCAAGCCTTGCCTCAAGTCTCTGCCTCCTGCCAAGCCTCGCCTCTAGTCTCTAGCCTCAAGCCTGAAGACTCCAGCCCCTGCCTCCTGCCAAGCCTCGCCTCTAGTCTCTAGCCTCAAGCCTGAAGACTCCAGCCTCCTGCCAGGCCTCGTCCTTGCCTAGTTCTGGGGTCCGAGCCAGAGGCAAGACCCAGGTTCTGGGTCCTTGTCCAGTCTGTGGCTCAGTGTCCAAGCCCGGGCTCCTAGCTCTCTTGCCCAGTCCTGTTCCAGGTTCCTGGTTTTCCTGTCCATGTCCTTGCCCTTGCCCTGTATCCTAGTCCTGTCCCTATACTTCAGTGTCTGTGTCTTGCACTTGGGTCCGTTACTAGCTACCTCCTTGTGACAGGAGGGGGAAGGGTGAGGAGGGTTAGGGTGAGGGAAAGAGGTGGAGGAGGGGGAAGGGCAAGGAGGGGTAGGGTGAGGGGAAGGAGGGAGAAAGGTGAAGGAAAGGGGAGGAGAAGGGGAGGGGGAGTGGGGAAGGGGGAGGAGGAGGAAGAGGAGGAGGGGGTGGAGGGGAGGGGAAGGAGGGGGTAGGGGGAAGGAGAGGGTGAGGAGGGGAGGAGGGTGGAGTGAAGTGGAGGGGGAGGGAGGTAAGAGGAAGAGGGGTGAGGAGGGGTAGGGTGAGTGGAGAGTGAAGGGGAGAGGGATGAGGGAAAGAGGGGGTGAGGGGGGGAAGAGGAGAGGGCAGAGTGAAGGGGAGAAGGGAGGGAGGTAGGGGGAGAGAGAAAGATGGCTGGAGTTGGAGAAACACCCTGATCACTGATTCACTAAGTTTTAATAGAAATTGTGCAGAAATAAAGGAAAAACAATAAACTCTAGACCAATAGGACCGTAAACTAGAACTTTCAAACTAAATCTAATGCCGGTATAGTGGCTCGGTAATGATATCTCAATCCTAAATAGCTAAACTTCTTTAGTCTAATATTGTTTCCCGGAACCAGGACAACCGTAAGCAGGGAGCGTTGACGTTGCTTTGTATTTCGTCGTCCGACAAGACTGAAACGAGAGGAAGGGAGTTAAATCCCACCATGTTGAAACATTAACTGGCTGGAATGTGCATTCTCACGAGTGCGTTTCTTGAACCCGTTCCACAGCCCGCCTGCGAGGGCGTGCGGACATCGAGGCAGAGTCTGCGGTTGTGATACTTGAATAATGTCCATACTGTTTAATTAAACACACAGGGCATGAGGGTGAAGTTGAAAGATGAGCTTTATTTGTCACATGTGTATTAACAATTCAAAACATATGCCGTTTCGCGTCAACAACGACCAGAGTCCGACAATGTGCTGGGGGCAGCCTGCAAGCGGTGGTCACAGCCCACTGACCCTTACGTCTGTGGACTGAAGCCGGAGCACCCACGCGGTCACGGGGAGAACGTACAAACTCCTTACGGGCAGTGGCGGGAATTGAAACCCCTTTCGCCGATTATTGGCGACATGCAGCATTACACTTGCCAGCATGCTATTATGTCACCCTGCAGGAAGTCCAAGTTAAAACTGTTACTGCCACAAAACTGAGGTGTGGTGTTTCTCAGAGTCATAGAGTGTAGATCGAAAACAGTGGAACAAAGATCAGAACAAGTATACTCAGTGGCCACTTTATTTGGTAACTACCGTACCTAGCAACTGAGTGTATGTTTGAGGTTTTCTGCTGCTGTAGCCCATCCACTTCAAGGTCCAACATGTTTTGCATTCAGAGATGCTCTTCTGCACACCACTGTTGTTAACGTGCGGTTATTTGAGTTAGAGTCGCCTTCCCGTCAGCTTGAACTAGTCTGGCCATTCTCCCTGACCTCTCTCAGTAGCCAAACATTATCACTTGCAAAACTGCCGCTCACTGGATTTTTTGGTTTTGTTTTTCACACCATTCGGTATAAACTCTAGAGACTTGTGTCTAAACATCAACAGTTCCACTCCAATATACACAAAAATGCTGCCGAGACATTTTCCAGTCTTGATGAAGGGTCTTGGCCCGAAACATCGAAAGTTATTCCCTCCATAGATGCTGCCCGACATGCTGAGTTCTTCTAGTGCTCTGCGTTGCTCAAGATTTCCAGCATCTGCACAACCTCTTGTGTCAAACATTTCCTTTCACCCCTACAAATGCTGCTTGACCCAGTGAGTACCTGGAGCAGATTTTAGAACATAGAACACTTCAGCCCAGGACAGGCCCTTTGGTCTACAGTGTTGTGCCAACCATTGTTCCCTCTAATTTACACGGGTGCAAGGCCACCCAGTAACTGAAATACTTCCGCACAAATGTTGTCACACAGCTGTAGCTTTCTTTTACATATGTTAATTTAAAGTGTCGCTCAGTTTTCAGGCTGTGTAAAAAAACAAAGATACCTTCTTAGAGCAATGGTTGGTCTGTGCAGCTGTAAAAAAGAATATTAGAGGGAATGTTGGTGTTGACCCTTTACATTGCTCATGCTTCTATTTCTTATATCCTGGGAAAAGGGTTTATAAATATAAAGTAGTTCTGGGTAGAAAAGTTAAGAAGCAGGCCTTATTCAGTGTGCCTGACATCCTAAAATGCAGGAAGTTGAAATACTTGAAACCTTGCACACGCTATCCCTCTCTCTCTGTTTTCTCCAAGTGTTAATCTATGTTGTTAACCATAGTGACACCCCCAAGCGCAGACTGAAGCTATCGCCTGAGAATGGAAATCCAAGCCCAGAGGCCTTGCTCGTTGCTATGGAGATCAAGACTCCCACAGGTCTGTACAAACTGGCCGATGCATTCTGTTGTTATGGAGTCACTGTCCAGGGTGGAGGCAAAGGGTGGAAACTGAATACTTTGCAAGACTTTTTCACTTCTGCGTGTATTTGAGGAAAGGCTACAATGCACCATACACACTGTACTACAGACAAAAACTTTCTGGTGTCTTAAAGATGCCAGGGACACTCAGAACATCTGGAAGCATGGACTGTAAACATGTTAGCTACTCATATGGATTGTGTGACTCTTACAGGTCGATCACCTAGATCACCACATGGACTGGACACGCAGAGAAGAAGCAACAGGTATACCGTGAGCAATGGGCATTGTAATCTTGCAGATGTTTATTACGTTGCAGGTCACAAACACATGAAGATGCTGGAAATCCAAAGCAACACCCACAAAACCCTTCTCTTCTTCCTTTCCAGTCCTGAAGAGGGGTCTCGGCCCGAAACGTCTTTTCCACAGATGCAGGCTGGTCTGCCGAGTTCCTCCAGCATTTTCTGTGTGTTGCCTGGATTTTCAGCATCTGCAGATTTTCTAATATTGTGATACTATTACTACCATTAGATTAGATTAGATTATGAGGACACGCAGTCCTCCTTTATTGTCATTTAGTAATGCATGCATTAAGAAATGATACAATATTCCTCCTGTGTGATATCACAGAAACACAGGACAGACCAAGACTGAAAAACTAACAAAAACCACATAATTATAACATATAGTTACAACAGTGCAAAGCGATACCGTAACTTGATGAAGAACAGGCCATGGGGATGGTAAAAAAGTTCAAAGTCTCTTGAAAGTCCCACCTGTCACGCAGACGGGAAAAGGAAGAAAACTCTCCCTGCCATGCCCGACCACAGTCCGACTCTGAGTCGTCCGAAAACTTCGAGCCTCCGACACCGAGCACCGAGCACCATCTCTGCCAAGTGCTTCGACCCCAGCCCCGGCCGTCAGCAGCAGGCAAAGCCGAGGATTTGTGGCCTTCCCTCCAGAGATTCTGGAGATTCTCGATCGCACAGTAGCAGCGGCAGCGAACCGGGCATTTCAGAAGTTTCTCCAGATGTTCCTCTGTGCTTCTCACGGCTGTCTCCATCAAATCAGAATTGTGCATGGTACCCTATTTAACAAATATGATATCATTTCACCGGAGAGGCTGCGCGCGCTGCGTCGCGCCACCATCTTCTCCTCCCACCATGAAGTCTCTTCCAGGGATGCCTATCCTGAAGAAGTTTAAATCTCCCTTTCGATGGGAGTTCAGTGAAACCTTCTCTCACTGCTCCCCATCTGTGATCTCTGCTGCCCCCTTACTCTGATTTCTCCCCTTCCTTTCCAGTCCTGATGAAGGGTCTCGGCCCGAAACTTCAACTGTTTTCTCTTTTCCATAGATCTGTCTGACCTGCTGAGTTCCTCTGGTATTTTTTGTGTGTTATTTATGTATCTCACCTACACCAGTGGCCACTTTATCAGTTACCTCCTGCATCAGAATCAGGTTTAATATCACTGGCATATGTCATGAAATTTGTTGCTTTGCTGCAACAGAACATTGCAATACATAATTTTTTAAAATCTATAAATTACAATAAGAAATATATAAAAATTAAATTAAGTAAGTAGTGTGTAAGTTAGTCAAAAAATAGTGAGGTAGTATTCATTAGTTCATTGCCTAATCAGGAATCTGATGGTGGAGAGGAAGAAGCTGATTCTGAAATGTTGAGTGCATGTCTTCTTGATGGTAGCATTGAGAAGAGGGCATGTCCTGGGTGACGGGGGTCCTTGTTGGTGGACACAGTCTTTCTGAGAAAGTGGTCACTGAGTGTACGTTTGTGATCGCCTGCTGCTGTAGCCCATCGGCTTCAAGGTTCGACATGCTGTGCATTCACTGATGCTCTTCTGCACGCCGCTGTTGTGATGCATGGTTATTTGAGTTACTGTTACCCTCCTCTCAGCTGGAATCAGTCTGGTCATTCTCCTCCAACTTCTCTCATCCACATGAACTGCCACTCACGCTCCGTAAATTCTAGAAACTGATGTGTGCAAACATCCCAGGAGATCAGCAGCTTCTGAGATACACAAGCCACCCCATCTGGCACCAACATGCATTCCACCGTCAAAGTCACTTCGATCTCATTTCTTCCATTCTGAGTTTGGTCTGAACAACAACCTAACATCTTGAACACGTTAAGATATTTGCATTAATGAGGCGTGCAGGTCTTCCTAATAAAGTGGCCACTGAGTGATAAACCTCAGCAGCCTCTTGCGATCCTGTGCATTGGTGCCTCCATACTAGGCTGTAACGCAACCAGTCGGGATGCCCTGCGGCAGACGTCTATCAAATTCTGTAAGTGTCCTCAGTGACGTACTGAATCTCCTCAAACTCCTACCAAAGTAGATCGTCTTCACGATTGCATCAATGTGTTAAGCTCACCATGTTAACTTGGTGAAAGTACTTGATCTTGCAGAAACGTGGCTCTTTGACAACATCCCGTGGATCACCAACCTTCGAGCCATGCCACTCGGACTCGTGCCAATAATAATTTTGTGGCTCTTTGTGCTGCCGTAATAGTATGTCCTGTGTGTGACTATACATACTGTGTTTTGCACCCTGGCCCCAGAGGAACGAGGTTTCGTTCAGCTGTATACATGAATGCTAATAGACTTGACCTTGTAGATCTGATTCCTCCCATATTCACACCACACTACGGGGGGGGGGGCAGCACAGTAGTGAAGCAATTTGCGTGATGCCGTTACAGCGCCAGCGACACAGGTTCAATTCCTGCCTCTGCCTGTACTGAGTTTGTACCTTCCCTCAGTGTCCACGTAGGTTTCCTCCAGGTGCTCCAGTTTCCTCCCACAGTCCAAAGACATGCTGGTTAGTAGGTCGGTTGGTCACATGTGCTGGAATTGGTCAAGGGATGTGCTGGAATTGGTCACGTGATGGGCTGGAATTGGTCACATGTGCTGGGCTGGAAGGTCCTGTTACCGTGCTGTATCTTTAAGAATATTAAGAAACCCGTGAAGAGGACCATCACCGTGTACCTTCATGAGGCAATCCCAATGCTTCAAGACTGGTTTGAACTGAACAACTGGCAGATGGTGTTCAAGGAGGCCTCCACAAATGGAAAAGATGTGGACCTCAAGGGATCTGTCTCACCTGTCACCGTGAGCGTGTAGGTGGCGTTGGGACCCCAAGACTGATCATCTGACAGCCCAACCAGAGGCCACGGCTGAACACAGAGGTGCGTTCCCTACTAAATCCCCAGGACGCTGCCTTCAACTCCAGAGTCAGCACAGCTCTCAGGGAAGCTAGTTGAAACCTCATCATAGGCATTAAGAGGGCAAAGTCCGTCTATGTATAAGAAAAATCACGAGCACCCATCCGATAATATGTTGCTGGGCATCAAAGTCATTACTGACAAAGCAGCGCCAACTGTACCAGTGATGCCTCCTCTCCCCATACACTTCGAGGCATGCAACACAACGCTGGCCATGAAAGCTACCCACTCCCAGGTGAGTAGCCACTGTCTGAAAGAGTAGCAGATGTGAGAGAAGGACTCTGTTGGGAGTCACCTGGGCCAGACAACATCCCAAGCTGAGTGCTCGAAGAACGTGCACAGAAGTTCACTGATATCTACACGGACATCTTCAATTCTTCATTCATCCAGGCTGCTGTACCCACATGCTTCAAATCAACCACCATCAACCCTGTACCAAAGAAGTCTATGTTTTCAGAACTCAACAACTACCACCCAGTGGCACTGATGCCAATCATCATGAGGTGCTTTGAACATCTGATAATGGCACACATCAGAAACTCCACTCTTGCCACATTGGACACTCACCAATATGCTGACTGACAGAACCACTCTATGACAGGTGCCACAGCATTTGTCATGCTCCTGGCTCCAACACATCTAGAAAACAAAGACACTTATGTCAGAATGCTGTTTCCGGATTTCAGTTCAACATTCAACACTATTGCTCCACAGGCCTAGGTGAACAAACTCCTGTCCTTCGGTCTAAAGACACCACTGTGCAACTGGGTGTTGGAATTCCTAACGAACAGACCTCAGATTGTCAGGATGTACAACGCTCCTCCCTCCCCATCATCCTAAATATGGGAGCCCCCAGGGCTGTGTGTTGAGCCCTGAGCCCATTGCTGTACACTGTCCTCACACAAGACTGCACAGCCAAACGCACAAGCAATCGCATCATCAAGCTCATTGATGACATGACAATGGTGGGGCTCATCACCAACAACGATGAGATGGCCCACAGAGAGGAGGTGGAGGGGCTCAAGGCCTGATACCAAGCAAATAACCTCTTCCCCAATGTCAACAAGACAAAGGAGATGGTTATCGACATCAGGAGAACTCACACCACACACAGCTCCCTTTACATCGGCGGCACAACAGTGAAAACTGCGAGCAGTTTCAAACTCCTGGGAGTGCACATCCTGCACAACCTCTCACGGTCCCAGAACACACCCTACATAGTCATAAAAAGCTCGTCAATGCCTTTATTTTCTCAGGAGGCTGAAAAGGGCTGGACTATGCACATCTATACTCACCTCATTCTATAGATGCAGAGCAGAGAGCATGCTGACAAACTGCATCACTGCTTGATATGGAAACTGCACACTGGCAGACAGGAAGGCTCTACAACAGGTAGTCGAAACTGCCCAACGCATCACTGGCTCCAAACTACCAGAACCGAGGATATACTGTATATACAGAAATGTGCCGGAAAAGGGCCAGTTATATTATGAAGGATCCCACCTACCCTGCTCATGGACTGTTTGTCCAACTCCCTTGAGGGAGGAGGCTATGTAGCATCTACGCCAGGATCAAAAACAGTTACTTTCCCCAAGCAATAAGGCTGATCAACACCTCCACCCACTAACCCACCCCTCTACACCCCCAACCCCCACTATTTCCTGTTAGTCACCTTATACCTGTGCCTAGCATCACATTATGAATATAGAGTCAATCTATGTACATAAGCTTTCTTATGCATTTATATTTATTATGTACTAGTATTATTGTGTTATTTATCTTTTGTGTGTGTGTTTTGTGCTGCATTGGATCTGGAGTAGCAATTATTTTGTTCTCCTTTATACTTGTGTACAGGAAATGGCATTAAACAATCTTGAGATTAAAAATTTGAACCCACTCTATTGTTGCTCCAGTAACATAACCATCAAGATCAGGCCAGAGCTCTCTGTGCTGGGAAACGGTCCATTCAATGCACATTGGTCAGAGAGTTTACTCAGTCAGTAGCTGAACCTGGTACATCGCAAAGCTCACACACCTCCATTGTGAAAGAAGTGAGGGGAGATCATTGCATCCAATCGGGGAACTGTCCAAATGTCGATTCCAGGATTATTCCAATGTTTCATTCTTTTAATATCTTTAGGGACAAGAGTAAAAGTGAGAGGAGATGGAGATGTAACAGGGTGCAACAGGCAGTTGGCAGTAAACAGGAAGACATCTCGCAGTTACAGTCGGTCAGGATGTATGGTGCCTGAAGTCTCCACACCACCAGGTTCAAAACCAGCTACTTCCCTTCCACCACTGGGTCTGAACCAAATGGAAAAACCCTCATCACCACAGTTCAGCAACACTTCGATTACTTTGCATTAAAATTAACTTAGCTATTTTTGTTTTGATTGTGCTTTTTCGTGTAAAAATCGTGATTGATTTACAAATGTTTCTCTTGTGAATGATGCTTAACGACTCCACGTGCCCTGTGGTGCTGCTGCAGTGAGTTTTTCATTGCACCTGTGTACAGAGGTACTTGTGTAGAGGGCAGTGAACTCCACTTTGACTTTGCTTTTGAAATGTTGAGCTTTGAGGAAGAACATCTCTGCTCCCTAAGGATGCAAAATAAATTTGGCATGTCCCCAGTGGTGTAAGCAATTTTTATCCATGCAGCATGGAAGGCCGCACTACCCTGCCCAAGACCACAAGAGTCGTGAACACTGCCCGGTCCGTAAAAGGAAAACAGCTTCTATCCACCACTCCCTGTAAAAAAAAAAGTGATGGAATTCTCATTTAAAGTTTCCCCTCTCACCTTAAAGCTATGCTCTGTAATTCCAGAGACGCAAGAGACTACAGATGCTGGAGTCTGGAGTAAGGATCTGCTGGAGGAACCCTAGTCCCATTCTGGATTCCCCAGTGAACGTAACATTAGGAGAGAAATACTGGAAACACTCAGCAGGTCAGGCAGCATCTATGGAGAAAGAAGCAGAGTCAGTGACTCCATTTAAAAGATTAAAAAAAAAGGTTAGCTTTATTTGTTACATGTACATTGAAACGTCAAACCATAGAGTGAAATGCGTCGTCTGCATCATAGCCCAAGGATCTGCTGGGAGCAGCCGCAAGTGTCGCTATTCTTTGCGTGTCAGCATCATACCAACCCTAACCTGTACGTCTTTGGAAAGTGGAAGGAAACTGGAACACCTGGAAGAAACCCACGTGGTCAGAGGGAGAACGCACAAACCCCTGACAGACAGCGGTGGAATTGAACCCTGATCGTTAGCACTGTACAGTGTTACCCTAGCTGCTCTGCTACCATTATCAGAATAGGAAAAGAGAGACAAAAGGATGGTTTTAAGTTGCAAAGAATCTGGGAACAGAGATGAATAGGACAAAGGGAATATCTGTGATCGGGTGAGACCAGGTCAAACTGTGGATACCTTAGCAACAATAATATTGTTCTTTCCTTGTAGCTGGACTCCAACAAGACAGACAACCCCTAGGCCGGTAAGCCATGAACACATATCAACATGTAATAATACAGCAGTAATTGTGGGGCTGAGGAGGGGGAAGAAAGGATCAGCCGTTATTGAATGGTGGAGCAGACTAGATGGGCCAAATGGCCTAATTCTGCTTCTAAGTCTTATATTCTTAAATTGCCCTGGTGCCTGTTCTCTGCTGGTTGCTGACAGCAGATTTATGGATTCATGTTTAATGTACATTGATGCCTCCGGATGCTGGCTTTGCCATGCCACCTGGTGGTTGGAGGTTGCAGCTACAGCCAACCCGAGGTTCCTGATTTCTGTTCCACATGCCTAGTAAGTCCAAAAGTATCAAAGGCTGTTTTAGGAACAGAAAGGCTCAGCAAAGTGAGATGCAAACCTTTAATGAATGGATTCCGACTTGGATAAAAGTGCAGGTATTGAAGAGGTTTGCTCTGGGGAATCAAAGAATGTTCAGCACAGAATCAGGTCATTCAGAACATCATGTCCATTCTAACCCTCAGGTACCATCTATATTTAATCTGGTGTAAGTTTGTGCGTGAATGTGTGTGTGTGCTAGCAAGGGGTTGAGTCATGCCTTGCAGTATCCTGTCTGCAACATCTATGTTCTAACATCATAGGAATTCCCCAAATTTCTGTATAGTTTAACTTTACAGTAAATTAGCAAAATTGAGTGGATTAGTGAAGAGTGCAAACACTGGGGGTTAGCCGACGAATTCGAATTTACCTGCACTGCGGGCTTCGGGAGAACAAAAAGGCAATAAGTACACAAGACCAGCAGAGTCGGCAGCTGGCAACTCACCTTCCTGCACTTCCAAGCTGACCCAACATTCTCTGGTTCATTTGTACAGATGAGGCTTCTGGATAAAATTCGGATGAACTCAGAAGGACGTTTGTGTCAATTGGAAAAGGAAAATGTGAGACAAAATGTTCTATTTGTATATTCTAATTGTTCTTGTGGTCACTTTTCCTCCCCTGCTCGGACAGCAGGAAAATATCAGACTTTCAGTTGGTCCAAGACATGCTTCTGGTACCCAGCAGAGCTCACTGGTCAGTGGGATTCCTGCTTCTTGCACCCCCAACAAATTATTGCCCATTCCATTAGAATCCTTGATATCTTCAATGTTTACGACCACGTCACTACAGAATCATTCTTTAGTTTAACAATGTAGCGGGAGCTTCACTCTGTATCTAACCTGTGCTGTCCTTGCCCTGGGAGTGTGTGATGGGATAGTGTAGAGGGAGATTCACTCTGTATCTAACCCGTGCTGTCCCTGTCCTGGGAGTGTGTGATGGGGCAGTGTAGAGGGGCCTTTTCCTTTAACTACTTCGTACTCTCCGCGATCTGAGATTATGACTGGTTGCAGAAAAATCGATTTCTCAGCTCTTGTCCTCCTTACTGCACGCTATTCACCGAAATAATCTCTGTCCAAGTTGATTCCTGATGATCTCATCTGTGGAACTTGTCGCCACGAGTGGCTGTGGGGGCCAAGTCATTGGGTGCATTTATGGCAGAGATAGATATCTTCCTGATTAGCCAGGGCATCAAAGGGTATGGGGAGAAGGCAGGGGAGTGGGGATGACTGGAAGAATTGGATCGGCCCATGATTGAATGGCGGAGCAGACTCGATGGGCCGAATGGTCTACTTCTGCTCCTATATCCTATGTTCCTATCTCAGTAGTTTGCTGCATTCATCCTGACAGGACTATGGCCATGAGCGATCAACAGCTGCTCTCTCAACGCCTCCGAATCAGAGCGGCACCAAGCGTGGTGAGTTGGCAGAAGGGCTTCAAACCCCGGCTCAGAAAAAAAGGAAAAGCGGATTCCACAGAAACTTTGAGGAGGGAAAGGTAAGAGTTGACCTATCGTCCTTTCTTTCCTTTTTTCTTTCTTTATTTCCTTCCTTCCCACTTTTTTTTCCTTTCCTTTGACAATACTGACCCCAGTTGGTGGTGTAGTGGCATCAGTGCCGGACTTCGGGACGAAAGGTCCCGAGTTCGAATCCAGCCGGCTCCCCTGCACGCTTTCCACCCGTGCGGGATTACGAGCTGGTGATCTCTTTGGAAACTCACCTGGCAGAAGGCAAGGGCAAACCACTGCTGTAACTTGCCTCGTACGTGGTTCCTCACTACGTCAGAGAGGCATGGAGGGAAATCGTCCGCTAACCAGATGCGACGTACCTTTCCTTTCCTTTGATAATACTAACTGGATAATGTTCAGGGAGGCAACCATGCTGAATATGTGGATTCTGTGACTGAGGATGTTACCAACGTGAAACACATCTGGGTGGGGGCAAATCAGAAGCCATGCAGAGGTCCTTGCATGACTGAGGGATCGTGATACTGGCGAAATGGGAGCATCCTCAGAGAAGTTACAGCCGCTTCTGCGATACCAGAGACGTGAGGCACACGTGGCAGGGAATTCAGAGGATTACAGAGTACAAGTCTACCCTGCGCGTCAGTAAGCAGGACGCCTCACTTCCTGAGAGGGTGAATGCCTTCCACGCCCAGTGTTGGCAAGGAAGGCACCCCTCCCCCCCAGGGGAGCAGATGCTCTTGCTGAACCTGAGGTGAGAAAGACCCTGGCCAGAGTCAATCCGCGCAAAGCTGCAGGGCCCAATAGTATACCAGGCTGGGTTCTGAAAGACTGCACAGCCCAGCTGATGGAGGTGTTGACGGATATATTCAACGTCTGTGTACTTCTGTGCTTTACACCCCAGTTCAAAGAAACGTTGTCTCATTTCTATATACATTATATGATTATGTACATGTATATAGTTAAATGACAATAAACTTCACTTGATTTGACTTGGCTTTGTTCTTTCTTACCTTCTTTCTCTTTCTATTCTCTCCCTCTCTCTCGTTCTCTCCCTTCCGGCCCACCAAGCCTGTGCCATCCATTACACACAAGTAACCAATGAACCTACAAACCCGTACATCTTTGAAATTTGTGAAGGAAGTAGGCCGCCCTTGAGATCGGGGGATAAGTCAGCAAGGGCTGTGCTTTCCCACACCATCAGGAGAGCAAAGCAAGATTATTCACAGAGAATATACACCCATTTCTGTGACACCAGCGACACGAGGCACATGCGACAGGGCTTTCAGATCACAAAGGAGTACAAACCTGCACGTCAACGACAATGGTGCCTCTCTTCCTGATGGGCTAAATCTCTTGTACGCTGGGTTTGATGCACCGAACAATGTGCCAGTGAGGACGGAACCCCTTCCACCTCACCCATACCCCCAAGTGGTAGGCACTCTATCTGGTCACAGCTGATGTGAGGAAAACCCTGGCCAGGGCCAACCCACGTAAAACTGCGGGATCTGACTGCATACCTGGTCAGCTGCTGACAGACTGCGCAGCCCAGTTAAAAGAGGTTCGAACAGGCATCTTCAACATCTCTCTGGAACTGTCCACTGCCCCCTCAGACTCCAAGGTGGCCACCATCATCCCTGTGCCCAAGATGGCGACTGTGACCTGCCTCGACGACTATGGCCCAGTGGCACTGATGTCAATAATAATGAGCAACATACATCGAAGTTGCTGGTGAACGCAGCAGGCCAAGCAGCATCTATAGGAAGAGGCGCAGTCGACGTTTCAGGCCGAGACCCTTCGTCAGGACTAACTGAAGGAAGAGTGAGTAAGGGATTTGAAAGTTGGAGGGGGAGGGGGAGATGCAAAATGATAGGAGAAGACAGGAGGGGGAGGGATAGAGCCGAGAGCTGGACAGGTGATAGGCAAAAGGGGATACGAGAGGATCATGGGACAGGAGGTCTGGGAGGAAAGACAAGGAGGGGGGGTGACCCAGAGGATGGGCAAGAGGTATATTCAGAGGGACAGAGGGAGAAAAAGGAGAGTGAGAGAAAGAATGTGTGCATAAAAATGAGTAACAGATGGGGTACGAGGGGGAGGTGGGGCCTAGCAGAAGTTAGAGAAGTCAATGTTCATGCCATCAGGTTGGAGGCTACCCAGATGGAATATAAGGTGTTGTTCCTCCAACCTGAGTGTGGCTTCATCTTTACAGTAGAGGAGGCCGTGGATAGACATGTCAGAATGGGAATGGGATGTGGAATTAAAATGTGTGGCCACTGGGAGATCCTGCTTTCTCTGGCGGACAGAGCGTAGATGTTCAGCAAAGCGGTCTCCCAGTCTGCGTCGGGTCTCACCAATATATAAAAGGCCACATCGGGAGCACCGGACGCAGTATATCACCCCAGTCGACTCACAGGTGAAGTGATGCCTCACCTGGAAGGACTGTTCGGGGCCCTGAATGGTGGTAAGGGAGGAAGTGTAAGGGCATGTGTAGCACTTGTTCCTCCCTCCTGGCACTTATCCGTCTAAGCGGTCTAATTCGGTGAGACCCGACGCAGACTGGGAGACCGCTTTGCTGAACATCTACGCTCTGTCCGCCAGAGAAAGCAGGATCTCCCAGTGGCCACACATTTTAATTCCACATCCCATTCCCATTCTGACATGTCTATCCACGGCCTCCTCTACTGTAAAGATGAAGCCACACTCAGGTTGGAGGAACAACACCTTATATTCCGTCTGGGTAGCCTCCAACCTGATGGCATGAACATTGACTTCTCTAACTTCCGCTAGGCCCCACCTCCCCCTCGTACCCCATCTGTTACTCATTTTTATGCACACATTCTTTCTCTCACTCTCCTTTTTCTCCCTCTGTCCCTCTGAATATACCTCTTGCCCATCCTCTGGGTCACCCCCCCTCCTTGTCTTTCCTCCCGGACCTCCTGTCCCATGATCCTCTCGTATCCCCTTTTGCCTATCACCTGTCCAGCTCTCGGCTCTATCCCTCCCCCTCCTGTCTTCTCCTATCATTTTGCATCTCCCCCTCCCCCTCCAGCTTTCAAATCCCTTACTCACTCTTCCTTCAGTTAGTCCTGATGAAGGGTCTCGGCCTGAAACGTCGACTGCGCCTCTTCCTATAGATGCTGCTTGGCCTGCTGCGTTCACCAGCAACTTTGATGTATGTTGCTTGAATTTCCAGCATCTGCAGAATTCCTGTTGTTTTTGTCAATAATAATGAACTGCTTTGAGTGGCTGGTTATCAATTGCATTAAGTCCCAATCCCATCTTCCTTCTACATTGAATGCTTTCCAGTTTGCTTTTTGCTCAATTCAGTCCACTGATGACGCCATAGTCTCTGCACACCACTCTGTCCTGTTCTACCTGGAAAATGGTGCCTCAGTACGCCAGGGTGTGTGGCCCGTGGCCAAGTAGTTAGGGTGTTGGACTAGCGATCTGAAGGTTGTGAGTTCGAGCCCCAGCCGAAGCAGCATGTTGTGTCCTTGAGCAAGGCAGTTAACCACACACTGCTCCAGTCCACCCAGCTGAAAATGGGTACTGGCAAAATGCTGGGGGTTAACCTCGTGTTAGACTGGCGTCCGGAGTCTCATACTCTCATTCGCTTCACGCCATGGAAACCAGCATAAGCACCGGCCTGATGAGCCTATAAGGCTCGGGACAGACTTTAACTTTAACAATACGCCTTCAGTGACTTTAGCTCGGCATTTAATATGATCATCCCTCAGAAGCTGGTGGGTAAACCATCATCATTGGGTCTCAACACCTCTCTCTCTAACTGAATTTGGACAGAAAGGGCACTGTCAGTCCACGTTGGCAGAAAGATCTCTAGTTCCATCATGCTGAGCACTGGTGTTCGCCAGGGCCTTGTTCTTAGCCCACTGCATTGCTTGATCCAGTTCAACGGGAATCATCAGGTTCGCTGATGACGCGACAGTGGGTGGCCTCAGCAAAATGACGATGAGATGGCGTATAGAGAGGAGGTGAAGTTGCCAGCAGAATGGTGCAAGCACAACAACTTGAGTCTCAAGGTGGACAAGACCAAAG
Organism: Mobula hypostoma; assembly: GCF_963921235.1. Lineage (NCBI taxonomy): Eukaryota > Metazoa > Chordata > Chondrichthyes > Myliobatiformes > Myliobatidae > Mobula > Mobula hypostoma. Next base: position 12,409,773 of record NC_086115.1, on the reverse strand, counting down.
AGATGATAGTGGACCTTAGGAAGGTACAGGTTGACTACTCCTCACTGCACATGAACAGCTCCTCTGTAGAGAGAGTTAGGAACACCAGATTTCTGGACAGTCTCATCTGGTCCCTCAACAACACCTCTTTAGCCAAGGAAGCACAGCAGCATCTCCAATTACTGAGGAGACTAAGGCGAGCAAAGCTTCCCCCTTCCCCTATTTTTACCAATTTTTGCAGGGGCTCTATTGAGAGTGTCCTGGCCAACTGTTTCGCTGTCTGGTATGGGGAATTACAAGGCATCTGACCACAACAAGAACTGCTGAGAGGATCATCGGGGTCTTCCTTGCACCCGTCAAAGATTTTAGGAGCGTGTATACACAGGATCTTTAGCAATGTCAATGATGCCTCCCGTCTATCGAACAATCTCGTTGACCCCTTCCCCCCTACCAGAAGGCAGGAGGTACCATAGCATTTGGACAAGAATTGTTACGAGGGGAAACAGCTTCTTCCTGCAGGCCGTAAGTCTACTGAACTCTCTGCCAGCACCCAGCTCTCATCACACCTGAAGTTCAAGTAGCGTTATGTTGTTTACTTTTTAACGTGCGATAAATGCACCTTAATATTAATGCAGTTATAAAGAAGGCAAGGTACTTCATTGGCAGTTTGAAAAGATTTGGTATGTCAACAAATACAGTCAAAAGCTTCTATAGTTGTACTGTGGAGAGCATTCTGACAGGCTGCATCACTGTCTGGTATGGGGGGGCGGGGCTACTGCACAGGACTGAAAGAAGCTGCAGAGAGTTTTAAATTTAGTCGGCTCCATCTTGGGTACTAGTCTACAAAGTACCCAGGACATCTTCAAGGAGCGGTGTCTCAGAAAGGCAGAGTCCATTATTAAGGATCCCCAGCACCCAGGGCATGCCCTTTCTCACTGTTACCATCAGGTAGGAGGTACAGTAGCCTGAAGGCACACACTCAGCGATTCAGGAACAGCTTCTTCCCTCTGCCATTTGATTCCTAAATGGACATTGAGTCCATGAACATGACCTCACACTTTTAATATATATTATTTCTGTTTTTGCGGGAGTTTTAATCTATTCAATATATGTATACTGTAATTGACTTACTATTTATTTATTATTATTGTTTTTCTTCTTCTATATTATGTATTGGATTGAACTGCTGCTGCTAAGTTAAATTTCATGACACATGTGGGTGACAATAAACCTGATTCTCTCTTCTTCTAATTTATTTCTGGCAATATTACTTTGTGTTATGTGCGTGAGTTATACAGTATATACTGGGTTGTGCACCTTGATCTGGAGGAATGTTGTTTTGTTTGTCAGTATACATGTATATGGTTGAATTACCATAAACTTAGAACATAGAACATAGAACAGTACAGCACAGTACAGGCCCTTCGGCCCACAATGTTGTGCCGACCCTTAAACCCTGCTTCCCATATAACCCCCCACCTTAATTTCCTCCATATACCTGTCTAGTAGTCTCTTAAATTTCACTAATGTATCTGCCTCCACCACTGACTCAGGCAGTGCATTCCACACACCAACCACTCTCTGAGTAAAAAAACCTTCCTCTAATATCCCCCTTGAACTTCCCACCCCTTACTTTAAAGCCATGTCCTCTTGTATTGAGCAGTGGTGCCCTGGGGAAGAGGCGCTGGCTGTCCACTCTATCTATTCCTCTTATTATCTTGTATATCTCTGTCATGTCTCTCATCCTCCTTCTCTCCAGAGAGTAAAGCCCTAGCCCTAGTTGAAACTTGAGCTTGAACTTGCTGGAAACCCACGTGGTCACAGGGAAAATGTACAAACTCCTTACAGTCAGCAGCAGGAATTGAACCTGGCTCGCTGGCACTGTAAAGCATTACGTTAATCGCTATGCTACTATGCTGCCCGAGCAAACAGCTGGAAGGGCTCAAGTGGATCCAGTACTGCGAGTGAGGAGGAAGAGTAGGGATTGTCAATGTCTCGGGTTGAAACCTCAGACTCATTCCTCCTTAGAACACCTGGAGAATAAAGACGCATACATAAGGCTCCTTTTCATTGACTACAGATCTGCCTTTAATACCATTATTCCAAATAAACTGATTCCTAAGCTCCGGAACCTCGGCCTTAGCACTCAGATCTCCAGCTGGATCTTCAACTTCCTCACAGACAGGACCCAGGCTGTAAAAATAGGGGACAAGCTCTCCTCCACAATCACTCTGAGCACCGGTGCCCCACAAGGCTGTGTACTCAGTCCCTGCTGTACTCATTGTACACCTATGATTGTGTAGCCAAATTTCCATCGAACTCAATATATAAGTTTGCTGATGACACCACAATTGTAGGCTGTATCTCGGGTAATGATGAGTTTGAGTACAGAGAGGAAATTAAGAACCTGGTGGCATGGTGCGAAGACAATAACCTATCCCTCAACGTCAGCAAGATGAAGGAATTGGTCGTTGACTTCAGAAGGAGTAGCGGACCGCACGACCCATTTACATCGGTGGTGCGCAAGTGGAACAGGTCAAAAGTTTTAAGTTCCTCGGGGTCAATAACACAAATGACCTGACTTGGTCCAACCAAGCAGAGTCCACTGCCAAGAAGGCCCACCAGCGTCTTTAATTCCTGAGAAAGCTAAAGAAATTTGGCCTGTCACCTAAAACCCTCACTAACTTTTATAGATGCACTGTAGAAAGCATTCTTCTCGGGTGCATCACAACCTGGTATGGAAGTTGCCCTGTCCAAGGTCAGAGGAAGCTGCAGAGGATCCTGAACACAGCCCAGCACATCACACAAACCAATCTTCTGTCCATGGACTCACTTTATACCGCATGCTGTCGGAGCAGTGCTGCCAGGATAATCAAGGACACAACCCACCCAGCCAACATACTTTTCGTCCCTCTTCCCTCCAGGAGAAGGCTCAGGAGCTTGAAGACTCATATGGCCAGATTTGGGAACAGCTTCTTTCCAACTGTGATAAGACTTCTGAACAGATCCTGACCCAGATCTGGGCCGTACCCTCCAAATATCCGGACCTGCCTCTTGGTTTTTTTGCACTACCTTACTTTCCATTTTCTATTTCTATTTATGATTTATAATTTAAATTTTTAATATTTACTATCGATTTGTACTCCAGGGAGCGTGAAGCGCAGAATCAAATATCACTGTGATGATTGTACGCCCTGGTATCAATTGTTTGGTGACAATAAAGTATAAAGTATTCATCCTTACAGTAATCTGTCCCACACTAATGTTAATTTACAGTTCCTGATTAACCTATATCATAGGATGTCTCCCACACGCTCTGATACTTATTGGCACATTGTAAATACACATGGTGCCACTGCCGGCGGTCTAAGGTCGTAGGTCAGAGGAACGTGTGGCGATAAAGATGGTATGTGCAGTAGGACTGTAGACTTCTGGGAAAGACAGGAGAGATGCAAGCTCGCCTAGCTCCACCTGAACTGGAAGGGTCCATCACCCTTTAGATATAGACTGTAAGACAAAGGAGCAGAATTAGGCCATTTGTCCCATCGAGTTTGCTCCACCATTCCATCATGGCTAATTTGTTATCCCTCTCAACCCCATTCTCCTGCCTTTTCCCCATAACCTTTGATGTCCATAGTCATCAAGAACCTATCAACCTCCACTTTTAATGTACCCAGTGATGTGGCCTCCACAATGAATTCCAAAGATTCACCACCCTGTAGCTAAAGAAATTCCTTCTCATTCCTGTTCTAAAGGGACATTGTTTTATTCTGAGGTTCTTTCCCTCTGGTTCTAGACTCCCCCATTATAGGAAACATCCCCTCCACATCCACTTGTCACCTTTCAATAATCTATAGGTTTCAATCAGATTCCCCCTGTCGTTCTTCTAGATTCAAATGAGTATAGGTCCAGGGCCAGCAGATGCTCCTGGGGGAGGTGTGCTCATGAAATGAGGAAGGGTTTAAATTCAGCAGCAAATGAGACACGGCAACACTTTCAGTACGCTGGATGAACTCAGCAGGTCGGGCAGCATCAGTTAGAAACGATGAGTCAACGTTTCGGGCCGGAACCCTTCATCAGGACTGAAGAATGAAAGATGGGAAGGATTTGAAGAATACTTGTAGCATCAGTTGAAAGACCAGTAATTTGAAAGACAAAGGGGTTCGGGAGGGGAAGGAATGACGTCATAGCCCTTGAAACGATGGGTGGTAGAAGAAGGAGGCGAAACCATGAGGGAGCTAGGGGAGGGGGTGGAGTGAAATAGGGATAGAGGAAGGGAGGAGGAGGGAATTACCGGAAGTTGGAGAATTCTATGTTCATACCAAGGGGCTGGAGACTACCTAGACAGTATATGAGGTGTTGCTCCTCCAACCTGAGTTTAGCCTCATCATGGCAGTAGAGGAGGACATGTATGGACATATCTGAATAGGAGTGGGAAGCAGAGTTGAAGTGGGTGGCTACTGGGAGATCCTGTCTGTTGTGGCGGACGGAGTGGAGGTGCTTGACGAAGCGGTCCCCCAATCTGCGTCGGGTTTCATCGATGTAGAGGAGGCCACACCGGGAGCACCGGATGCAATAGATGACCCCAACAGACTCACAAGTGAAGTGTTGTCTCACCTGGAAGGACTGTTTGGGGCCCTGAATGGTTGCAAGAGATGAGGTATAGGGACAGGTGTAGCACTTACGCTTACAGGGATAAGTGCCAGGTTGGAAGTCAGTGGGGAAAGATCAGATCTCCAACCTGGCACTTATCCCTGTAAGCGTAAGTGGTACACCTGTCCCTATACCTCATCTCTTGCAACCATTCAGGGCCCCAAACAGTCCTTCCAGGTGAGACAACACCACTTGTGAGTCTGTTGCATCTATTGCATCCGGTGCTCCCGGTGCGGCCTCCTCTACATCGGTGAAACCCGACGCAGATTGGGGGACCGCTTCGTCAAGCACCTCCACTCCATCTGCCACAACAGACAGGATCTCCCGGTAGCCACCCACTTCTACTCTGCTTCCCACTCCCATTCAGATATGTCCATACATGTCCTCCTCTACTGCCATGATGAAGCTAAACTCAGGTTAGAGGAGCAACACCTCATATACCATCTAGGTAGTCTCCAGCCCCTTGGTATGAACATAGAATTCTCCAACTTCCGGTAATTCCCTCCCCCTCCCTTCTTCTATCCCTATTTCACTCTACCTCCTCCCCCAGCTCCCTCATGGTTCCGCCTCCTCCTTCTACCACCCATTGTTTTCAGGGCTATGACATCAATGCTTCCCCTCCCCCACCCCTTTGTCTTTCAAATTACTGGTCTTTCAACTGAAGCTACAAGCATTCTTCAAATCCTTCCCCATCTTTCATTCTTCAGTCCTGACGAGGGGTTCCGGCCCGAAACGTCGACTCATCATTTCTAACTGATGCTGCCCGACCTGCTGAGTTCATCCAGCGTACTGAAAGTGTTGCTTTGATCACAGCATCTGCAGATTATTTTGTGTTTAAAATGGGACACAGGGTAGGTTTACAGTCAACCATAAAAGGATAGCTAGAATGTAGAACAGTATCAGCATAGTACTGGCCCTTCAGCTCACAATGTTGTGCCAACTTTTTAACCTAATCCAGGATCAATCTAATGCTTCCCTCCCACATTGTCCTCCATTTTTCATCCATCCAGGTGCCTACCTAAGGGGCTCTTTTATGTCCCTATGTATCGGCCTCTACCATCACCCCTGGCAGTACATTCCATCCACCCACCACTCTGTAGAAGAGAAACCTCTGACATCCCCCTTAGACTTTCCTCCAAGCACTTTACTGTAGGGTTATGAGTGACGCACACAGCTGCTAGAGGAACTCAGCAGGTCAGGCAGCATTTATGGAAAAGAATAAAGAGTCAACGTTTTGGGCCAAGACCCTTCACCAGGACTTGTTTTTCAGGAAGAAAAGCCACGATGAACAGTCTTGGCACGAAATGTACCAAACTCTTTATACCTCTCCATAGATGCTGCCTGACCTGTTGAGTTCCAACAGCATTTTGTGAGAGTTGCTTTGGATTTGTAGAATCTTGTTTCTTTACTTTAAAATTCTGCTCACTCAAGGACATATCCACCCCGGTAAAAGGTGCTGGCTGTCTTCTGAATATTTGCCTGTTATACATTGCTATCTGGACATGCTCATATTTATTCACTCCAAAGAGAAAGGTCCTAGCTTGCTGTACCGCTCCTAAGACATGCTCTCGAATGCAGGCCACATCCTGGTAAATCTGCTCTGCACCCTCCCTAAAGCTTCCTCCTCCTTCCTATAATGAGGTGACCAGAACATAACCACAAGACTCCTCATGCAATTCCCATACTGACTCGCATTTCTAATTCTTGTTTCTAGGCCTATAATACCCGGCGTTTGTTCTGGTCTCAGGAGATTGACACTGAAGTAGTTCCAGATTCAGATGGAAAGGAAGTCATCGGAGATACCCAAGTATGAATCCACCACAGGCAATCAACCCTGCCACCACATAGCACCCTCTACCTGCTGTCGAAAATCCTTTCACTCCCTGTCCTGCTCCTTCCTACTAACCCTACCTCCTCCCTTCAGCTCCAGGTGTAGAGGGAGCTTCACTCTGTATTTAATCTGTGCTATCTCTGTTCTGTGAGTGTGCGATGGGACAGTGTAGAGGGAGCTTCACTCTGTATCTAACCTGTGCTGTCCCTGTCCTGTGAGTGTGCGATGGGACAGTGTAGAGGGAGCTTCACTCTGTATCTAACCCGTGCTGTCCCTGTCCTGGGAGTGTGTGATGGGACAGTGTAGAGGGAGCTTCACTCTGTATCTAACCCGTGCTGTCCCTGTCCTGGGAGTGTGTGATGGGACAGTATGGAGGGAGATTCACTCTGTATCTAACCCGTGCTGTCCCTGTCCTGGGAGTGTTTGATGGGACAGTGTAGAGAGAGCTTCACTCTGTATCTAACCTGTGCTGTCCCTGCCCTGGGAGTGTGTGATGGGACAGTGTAGAGGGAGCTTCACTCTGTATCTAACCCGTGCTGTCCCTGTCCTGGGAGTGTGTGATGGGACAGTATGGAGGGAGCTTCACTCTGTATCTAACCCGTGCTGTCCCTGTCCTGGGAGTGTTTGATGGGACAGTGTAGAGAGAGCTTCACTCTGTATCTAATGTCTCTGCCCTGGGTGTGTGTGACATGATGTCCTTGTTCCTTGTTGAGAAGAGACTCTGTTTGGGAGAGGAGTAAGGACACGTCTCTAACTGGTGTCTCTCTCTGCTGCTTGATCTAGACCTGTCTTTTGCCCGTGGCGGAGGGAAAGCATCAGGATCTGAGATATATTACTGCTCAGTCAGTGAGTATCATTTGCACACAGAGCCACACCCGTCATTCAACAACCTCACTCATACAAAGTAGAACCATGCAGCATAGTACAGACCCTTCAGCCCACAATATTGTGCTGACCTTTACAAACCTACTCCATCATTGATGCATCCACTGCCAAGAAGGCAGGATGTCCCAGTGGGTCTCCACTTCCATTTGAGTTCCCATTCCCTTCCTGACGTGTCTGTCCATTGCCTCCTTTACTACCTTGATGGGGCCATTCTCAGGTTGGAGGAGCAATACCTCATATAGTCTCAAATGTGATGGCATGAACATTAACTTCTGGTACGTTCTCCCCTCCTGCTCTCTTTTTCCATTCCCTATTCTGATTCCCCTCTTGCCCCTTCTCATCTCCTCACCTCCCACTGGTGCCCCTCCTCCTTCCTTCTCTTCCATTGCTCACTCTCCTCTGCTATCAGTAATTCTTCTTCAACCCGTTATCTCTTCCAGCTACCCCCTTCCAGCTTCTCAATTCATCTCCCCTCCCTCACTCGCTCACTTTACCCCTCTCCTGCCAGCTTCTCTTCTCCCTCTCTCCTCCTCCTTAATCTGGCTTCTGCCCAGTCCCTTCCGGTCTTGATAAGGGGTCTCGGCCTGAAACATCAGGTGTTAATTCCCCTCCATAGAAGCTGCCTGACCTGCTGAGTTCCTCCAGCATTTTGTGTGTATTACCTTCCCGCCTACACAGCCAATAACCCTCATCTCCACACGTTCCCTTCACCATCTGTCCCCTTCACTTCTCTTTGCCCCCTCTTCACTCAACTACTGTCTCCATTCTTTCTTCATCCTCCCCCTTACTTCCGTTCCTGCTCTTCATTCTCCTTCACTCCCCATCCCACTTCAACCCTCCCTCACTGTTATTGGCCTCCTTCAAGAGGACTGTTCAAGAGCTGATAACAGTGCGATTGAAGCTGTCCTTGAGCCTGGTGGTACGTGCTTTCAAGCTTTTGTATCCTCTGCCCGATGGAAGAATGGAGTCAAGAGAATGTCTGGGCCGGGTGGAGTCTTTGACTGTGCTGGCTTCTTGACTGAAGCAGTGAGAAGTATCGATAGAGTGCATAGAGGGACGGCTGGGTCCTAAACCAATTATCAGTGACCAACTTTAGGGAGCAGATTCTCCACAATCTGTCTCATAATCAACATCATTTAAAATGTGGTCATTATAACTTCATAGTCCTTGCTGTGCATAGAATGGTGTTGTGTTTCTTGCTTGCTCCTCTCTGTCTATTTTCTCTCCTCCTGATCTACCCAGTTCCTCCTACATCCACCAAGCACTCTGTTTCTTTCCTCTAATCCATCCCCCCCATCATCCACACACACTCCTCCCACGGGGTTCCCTCTGCCCCTGTTCCTATCTACCCTCACTTGGTTCCATGTTCCACCTTCCTCTCCAAACAGATTCCACCATCTGCCCTTCGTCACCTCCACTTGTCATCTCCCAGCCTCTGTCTCTATTCCACCACCCCTCCTCACCTGGATCCACCCATCACCTCCCAGCCTCTGTCTCTATTCCCACTCCTCCCTCCTCCATCTACCCATCATCCCTCCTCACCTGGATCCACCCATCACCTCCCATCCTCTGTCACTACACTCATTCTCCCCTTAACCATCTGCCCATCATCTCTCCGCACTGGATCCACCCATCATCTACCGGTTCTTGCTGTCCATCTCCCCACCTCCTCTCACCTCTTTATACTGGCCATTTCCCCTCTATCATTCGGTCCTGATCAAAACATCAGTTGTCCATTCCCCTCCACAGATGCTGCACAACCTGCTGAGTTTTTCCGGTCTGTTCCTTCCTCTAGATTCCAGTCTCTGCAGTCCCTGGTGTCTCCGCTACTAGCCCCTGACTGTCTGTAAATGACCTTGGGGTTGACTTGGGAAACACCTGTTGCTTTGTGTGATGGAGCAGTGGTCTCACAGAGGCTCGGGGATGTTTTGCAGGTGGCAGCTTTGCTCGTTGGGGACTTTGATCATCTTATTGATGGCTGCATCATTGTGGATTGTCGTTACCCTTATGAATACGAGGGGGGGCACATTAAGGTATGTTGCTTACACGTGCACGCCGATTCGTGTACGTTAATGTGTGTATTTGTGCTCTTTGTAGGTGTGCGTGTGTGGCGTGAATGCATGAACTCTGCTTGTGTGTACATGCATATGGGCGAAGCGGCTAGTGTAACACTAATACAGCACTAGCAATACGGGTCAAATCCCACTGCTGTCTGAAAGGAGTTTGTACATTCTCCCTGTGATTGCTTAGGTTTCTTCCCAGTGCCCTGGTTTCCTTTCACATTCTGAGAATGAATGGGTCGGTAGTTTAATTGATCACATGGATATAAATGCAGGCTCATTCCCCTGGAAGTGCCCGCAATTATAAAAAATAAAAATAAACATTGGCTTTCCCCACTCTAACCTCTTACCTCTTCTCACCCGCCTATCACTTCCCCCTGTGTCCCCTCCTCCTTCCCTCTCTCCTTTGGTCCACTCGCCTCTCCTATCAGATTCCTTCTTCTCCAGCCTTTGATCTTTCCCACCCATCTGGCTTCACCCGTCACCTCCCAGCTAGCCTACTTCCCCCCACCCCCCCACACATTTTTATTCTGGCATCTCCTCCCTTCCTCCTCAGTCCTGAAGCAGGGTCCTCGCCCGAAACGTTGACTGCCTACTCTTTTCCACCGATGCTGCCTAACCTGCTGAGTTTTCATCCAGTATTTTGGGTCTGTTGCTCTGGATTTCCAGCACCTACAGACTTTCTCGTGTTTAGATACATGTAACCTTGTATGTATGTAAAGTCATAGATTACTACAGCACAGAAACAGGCCATTTGGCCCATCCAGTCCATGCTGACCTGATCCTTTGCCTCTGCTTCCCATCTACTTGCACTCATACCATATCCCTCCAATCTTTGCCTATCCATGTAACTATCCAAACCTCTTGAATGTACCAATTGAACCTGCATTGACCATTTCCTCTGGCAGCTCATTCCACACTTGCACCGCCCTCTGAGTGAAGCAGTTTGCCCTTAGGTTCCCTTAAATAGTTCACCTTTCACCCTTAAACTATGACCAACCTGAGGGGAAGAGGCCTGGATACACTCACTCTGTCTATACCCCTAATAATGTTGTATACCTCGATCAAACTTCCCCCCTACAAGATTTGCCTTCATTCTCCTACACTGTAGGGAAACGTGTCGCTCACGTCAATGGGCAACACCGTCCAACGATTCTGTTGGGGTCAGTCTAGAGGTGTCACCATGCTTCTGGCGCTAACATAGCAACCACACAACTCACTAACACTAACCTGCATGTCTTTGGAATGCGGGAGGAAACCAGATCGGCCAAAGGAAACCCAGGGGAGAACGTGCAGACATGTCACAGACAGGAACAGGAATTGAACCTGGCGCTGCAATAGAGTTACGCCAACCACTGTGCTACCATGCCACGTAAAACAGTAGTTCAAGCTGCATTAGTAGATGTCCTGTCTGGGTTAATTAAACTTTTTTTTCTAGGTCCTTTACTTTACTTTATTGTCGCTAAACAATTGATACCAGAACGTACGATCATCACAGCGATATTTGATTCTGCGCTTCCTGCTCCCTGGAGTACAAATCGATAGTAAATATTAAAAATTTAAATTATAATCATAAATAGAAAATAGAAAAGGGAAAGTAAGGTAGTGCAAAAAAACCAAGAGGCAGGTCCGGATATTTGGAGGGTACGGCCCAGATCCGGGTCAAGATCCGTTCAGCAGTCTTATCACAGTTGGAAAGAAGCTGTTCCCAAATCTGGCCATATGAGTCTTCAAGCTCCTGAGCCTTCTCCCGGAGGGAAGAGGGACGAAAAGTGTGTTGGCTGGGTGGGTCGGGTCCTTGATTATCCTGGCAGCACTTCTCTGACAGCGTGCGGTGTGAAGTGAGTCCAAGGACGGAAGATTGGTTTGTGTGATGTGCTGGGCTGTGTTCACAATCTTCTGCAGCTTCTTCCGGTCTTGGACAGGACAACTTCCATACCAGGTTGTGATGCACCCTAGAAGAATGCTTTCTACAGTGCATCTATAAAAATTAGTGAGGGTTTTAGGGGACAGGCCAAAGTTCTTTAGTTTTCTCAGGAACTTTAGTTTTCTTTAGTTTTCTCCTTTGAACAATAACCAGAAAAAAAAAGACAGAATCAAACACAAGTCCATGGCAGTGCAAGCGATGGTCCGTGGTATTCCATAGCTGAGGTACGGTTAGAGTTGTGCAGGTCGATTGAAGAACCTGTTGGATGTAGGGAAGTAGCTGATCCTGAACCTGGTGGTGTGGGACTTCAGGTTTCTGTACCTCCTGCCCGATGGGAGCAGTGAGAGGAGGGTGACCCTGGTGATGGGGATCCTTAACGATACACACCATGCTCTTGGGCCTGCACTCTATGTACATAGACGCTATCAGAGGTGGGTGTGGGGAGGGGAGGGTTGCCACAACTCTCTGCCTGATGCGGTGAGATGTGTTACAGCTTTAGACTCCTTTTCCATGATGGGACGGCCACCTGTGTACACCAAACACAAAATGTCCTTAGTTTTTTTTTGTTTTGCTTTTATCTTTCTGGCCTGTACTTAAAGGAATTAAACATCGGTGTTTATGTGGCCAATTACATGATGCCCAACCTGGCCAAACCATCTTGCAGCAACAAGGTGTGGTCACCGATGGAGGAAATACGACAGCTAATTTGCATAGCAGGCAACTCACTTGAGTCACGGAGTCACACAGCATGGAAACAAAATGCCCGTCTGATTTTGCCGGGATTTGACCCATGTCCCTGTAAAGCTTTCCTATCCATGTACCTGTCCACGTGTCTTTTAAGCATTGTTAATGTACCTGCCTCATCCACTTCCACTGGCAGCTCGATCCATTCACTGACCACCCTGTGCATGATGAAGTTGCCCCTCAGGTCCCTTTCCCCCCTCACCTTGAATCCATGCTTATAGTGTTTTGGTTTCCTTTCCCTGGGAGAAGACTGTGCCTTTACCCTGTCCGTGCCCCTCCTGATCTCTATAACACACTCCATAAGGTCGCTTCTCAGTCTCCTACGTTCCAAGGAATGATGTCTTAGCGTGCCCAACCTCTCTCTATATCCCAGACGCTCGGTCCCAGCAACGTTCTCCTAAATCTTCTCTGCACTCCTCTCAACTTAATGAAGATTTTCCTGTAATGGGATGACCAAAGGTGCACACAATACTCCGGGTGCAGCCCCAGCAATGTCTCGTACAACTGTAACAGAATATCCGGACTCCTGTAATCAGCCCCTGACTCTCGAAGGGCACTTACTTCTAGCCTGTTTGTTCACCTTTAACTTTATTTGTCACCCGTACATTGAAACATGCAGTGCAACGTCTTGCTTGTGTCAGATCAAATCAGCGAGGATTGTACTGGGCGGCCTGCAAGTGTCACCATGCTTCCGGCGCCAACGTAGCAGGCCCGCGACTCACGAACCCTAACTCATACGTCTCGGACTGTGGGAGGAAGCCCACGCGGTCACAGGAGGACGTACGGAGAGTGGTGGGGATTGAACTCGGGTTGCTGGCACTGCAAGATGTTACACTGCCGTGCAGGAAGTGATTTGCAGAGGCCGTGAGCTGTGGCCTCTGCGGTTGTGCCGTGCCCAACATCTCCCCCACCTAACCACACGTATAAATGTTATCTCTGGCAATGGAGGACCAGGCCTGCCCCCATTTCCAGCAGCATCCCGCACTTGATTCAAAGGTTTCAAAGGGTCAATCAATCACCTCCAAAGGCTGTGGGGTCAAATCTCACTCTGGAACTTGTGAGGTATGACTGCAAATGCTGCAGAAGGAGTGTACTTTCATTTAGGGGTCTAGCACAGTAGTAGACCCTTCTGTGCCAACGAGACCACGCCACTCAGTTAGACCCATGAGACCAATTAACCTGCTTACCCGTGTATCTTTGGAATGTGGGAGGAAACTGGAGCACCCAGAGGAAACCCAGGTGATCATGGGGAGAACATACAAACTCCTTGCATCCTCACTGGCACTCCAAGAGCGTTATGCTAACCGCTACGTTGCTGTGCCATCCCATAACATAGAAGGTCATAGGCATGAGATTTTCAACAGAGACCCCACTGGTCTTCAGTTAGACTTATGTGATGCCTTGGTACTTTTTTTGAAGGAGGATTATCCCCATTTATTCTGGTCTGTTCTGCAACAGTGCTAAAAGCTGTCATGAGCCCTGCAGGCCCCCGCGGTGGGCCTTAGAGTGTTGGGCTTCTCATTTCCTCGAGTAACTATATTTACTAATTGTTGTCTTAACTAGAGTCATTAAGCCCTTGTGCTTCCTGTTTAATCTTGTCATGTCAAACAGTGACTGGCACTGGTTTTCCATATTCTGTGATTATATTTAAAGTGAACTCCTGATTAGTAATCTTGTTTGTATTTCGAGAGTGATTCATCCCACAGTATCAATAGGTCAAGCCACCGGAGTTCAGCTGGAGTTCCGATGAATAATCTCTCGTTTCTGTCTCAACACACGAGTCTGTTGTTCCTCCGCACCTGAGTTTAATCATCTGTCAGCATACACCATGACAGAAAGCTAACAGTCTGGTCATTATCACTCTACTCCTTGTGGGATCATGTTGCGTTTCGATTGGGAGCTGGGTTTCAGGGACTCCAGGGCACCTCATCAACTGCAAGGAAGTTAGAAACAACTCCTTCCAAAGGCGCTATAGAAATGCAAGTTGATCTTTCTCCAGCAAGGAGAGAAATGCAGAATTCCTTCCATTCCGGGTTTCCATTTCACTCTGGGTCTTGTCTGCAGGGAGCACTGAACTTGTACACCGAGGAGCAGCTCATCAATACGTTCTTCCCACACCAGCGGTCACCCCAGCCAGTGAGGAGGCGCACTGTCATCATCGTTCACTGCGAGTTCTCCTCCCAGCGAGGACCCAGCGTGTAAGTGCCCCATACCTTCCCCTCTCCTCGCTACCACTCTCCGACTGACGAGCCACAAGTCCTTTAGCATCTTCGTCCAGCGATCTTACCCCAACCCTGCTTAATCCTAACGTACGGTATGCGCGAGTGTCCGCAGATCACACACACGCATATACACACATATGCACGCACACCACACCCATGCGCACAAGCACGCAAAGCATAACGATAAAGTTTACTTCATTTGTCAAATGTTCATCAGACTATCAGAACAAAGAGTGAAATGTGTTTATTTGCGTCCAAGCATGTGCTGGGGGCAGCCAGCAAGTGTTGCCACACTTCTGGTACCAACATAACATGCCCGCAACTTACTAACCCTAATGTGTACATCTTTAGAATACGGGAAGAAACTCGAGCACCTGAGGAAACCCACATGGTCACGGAGAGAACGTACAAGCTCCTTACAGACGGTACACATGCATATACACATCACACACACACGTGCACACAAATACACACACTCAAACATACACTTACCCAGCACACAGAAAAGACATACCCAGACATACAATGCACATACACAGCAAACAAGTGAGCATCTGCACACACACACACACACACACACACACACACACACACACACACTGTCATGTCGTAACAAACCATTCCCCGTGACAGGGCGGTGATCTCTTGTATTGCAATATCCTGGTTCACTTGTTCCTCCAATATTTTTCCAAGTATCTTACTTCCTCAGCTGCCGGAGCCTGAGGAGGATTGATCGGAATGTAAACCAGTATCCCAGGCTCTGTTTTCCTGAACTTTACATCCTGAAGGATGGCTACAAGCAGTTCTTCCAGCAGTTTGAGGTAACTCGATACAGATACCTAATTAACGGTCAATGCAACAACTTTGGGGCCAGGTGGATGAAAAGAGTTGTAAGGAAAGGTTGAATAGGTTAGGATTTTATTCCCTAGAGTGCAGGAAAATAAGGGAAGATTTGATAGAGGTATACAAATTATGATGGGTATAGATAGGGTAAATGTAAGCAGGTTTTTTCCACTGAGGTTGGGAAGGACTCAAACTAGAGGTCATGGGTTAAGGGTGAAAGGTGAAATATTTAAAGGGAACCTCTTCACTCAGAGGGTGGTGAGAGTGTGGAATGAGCTGCCAGTGGGAGTGGTAGATGGGGGTTTGTTTTCAACATTTAAGAGAAGTTTGGATAAGTAGATGGACAGGAGGGGTATAGAAGGCTATGGTCCAGATGTGGGTCAATGGGACTAGGCAAGAACTGGATGGGCCAAAGGGCCTGATTCTATACTGTAGTGCCCTATGGCTCTCTATCTTGTCCTCTTTTATCCCCCAATTCCCTATTTTAGTTCTTTAATGCTTCCTTTTTACATTACTCCAGTTTGGGTTCATCTTCCCAAACCTCTTTTCTTTTAGACTAAACTTAACACCTGGTAGTCCATGGTTCCTGGACCTTGTTGTCCTCACTTCTCACCCTCACAGTAACAAGTTACTCTCCTGAGCCCGAAGCAGCCGACTTCCCTCATGTCAGCTGTGGAGTTCCCTCCATTCCTTGTGACTGTGTGGGTTCCCCTTGGGCTGCTCCTGTTTCTTCACACGTCCCAAAGGTGCACAAGTTGCCTGCTGGAAATTCAGAATCAAAGTCGTGTTGACTGCACGAGGACATGTGTGCACAGGTGCAATCAAAAACTTACTTGTGGCAGCATCTCAGACACACAGCGTTATATAAACATAAATTACGCACTCTTTGTACAAGACGGAATGCAATTAGAACAAAAAATGAATTAGGTATAAAAGCTTCCAAAAAAGTGCAAGGTCATAATGAGGTAGATTGTATGCACAAGGTCAGGTCACTGGTCTGAGTGCTACTGGTACCATGTAACCCAGTACTACCTGTCGCATGGTCGGGTGGTCGGCGACTAAACCGGCTTCTCCACCAGGCTTGCCTGCTGAGGAGGGTGGCTAGACACCCTGCAGGACGATAAACAAGACTTGTCAAAGGGCGGATGAACCCTCTCGTAGGGTCAACGGCCATCTAGCAAACACGTGCCGTGAAGCGCGGAAAGGGCATCCCTCGCATCGAAGCTTGGTCTGGCCATTCACTGCAACAGAACTTCCCCCAGCCGTCTTGGGCCCCACCATGCTGCTGGATCCGGGAGGAGATGTCGAGAGGGTGGGTCTGCACCTGTGCAGCCCCCTACTCACCTAAAATCCACTCACGCACACGCTGTTCCTTTCTGAGGAGTGAGGGATCAACCCCACTAACTAACTGAAAGGAACCATCATGATCCTATGGGAGGGAGGGAGGGAGAGAGACTGACTGACTGACTGTACAGGTGCACTGAAATGCTTACTTGCAGCAACTTTGCAGGCATATAGCATCATATAAACAGCATGCACAAGGAAAACACAAACTAAACGTGAATATCCACAGTTATACAAGAAGTAACACAAATTAGAACAGAAACAAAGTCCATTTTGGTGCAAGGTGACCGAAGAGGTCGTAGGATTGTTAAACTGTAATGGTCAGGGTTGTGCTGGTTGGTTCAGGAACTGCACGGTTGAAGGGAAGTAGCTGTTCTTGAACCCAGTGGTGTGGGACTTCAGGCTTCTGTACCTCCTGTCCAGTGGTAGCTGCGAGAAGATGGCATGGCCAGGATGGTGATGGACGTTGGCATGCTGAGACAGCTTCTCCTGCGGGGAGGGATGTACCCGAGATGTATGTGGCTGAGTCCACTACTCTCTGCAGATTATCCCTACCCCTAGTGCGGAGGTGAGTGGTAGAAACTGAGAGGGGATTGATAGGAATCGGGGGGAGGTGGAAATGGTGGGTTACTATAAATGGTGCTTGATGGTCGGCAAACACTCTGTGGGCCAAAGGGCCTGTTTCTGTGCTGGATCTCCCTGTACACCGCTATAGGATAGAGAGATTCGCATTGAAAGGGAGTGAGAGATACAGCTGGGGCGATATAGAAAGTGGGGACAGAAGGGAGAGAGATCATGTGAAGTTCAGAAACGGAACGAGACAGGAGGAGGAAGAGAGAGCAAAATCGGATATAAAAGGCATTAAACATAGATTGAAGTGACTATTACGGAGAGAATGAGAGGATGGAGAGCAAACAGGAAGGAGATGCACAAACCCATGCAGGGAAAGGGAGTACTGAGGCCAAACTGGCCATGAAGGAGAGCTGAGAAAGAGAGCTCAAGGAGCCAAACAAAGAGAATTTGTAATAAGACTGTAAGGCATAGGAGCAGAATTAGGCCATTTGGCCCATCGAGTCTGCTGTGCCGTTCCATCAAGGCAGATTTATTATCTCTCTCAACTGGACTCTCCTGCCTCCTCCACATAACCTGTCGCACCTTTGCTAATCAATAACCTATCAAACTCCACTTTAAGTATACCCAGCGACTTGGTCTCCATAGCTGTCTTTGGTAATCAATCTACAGATTCACCAACCTCTGGCTAGGTGTTCATCCTCATCTCTGTTCTAAAAGGACATCATTGTATTCTGAGCTTGAGCCCTCTGGTTTCTGACTGCCCCACTATTGAGAACATCCTCTCATTGGCCACTCTATCAAGGCCTTTCAATATTCAATAGGTTTCAATGAGATCACCCATTCATTCTTCTAAAGTCCAGCGAGGACAGGCCCGGAGACACCAAAAGCTCTTCATATAATATCCCTTTCAATCCCAGGGTCATCCTTGTGAATCTCCTCTGCACTCTCTCCAATGCCAGCACATCCTTTCTTAGATAGGGCGGGGGGAGGGAACGTCAACTCAGACCATGAGAGGCCTGCGTCGGGCATTTTCATGCCTTACAAGGTGCAGATTGGAAGTCTGTGTGGGGCGCCACTCCTCACACAGACACTAGAGCAATGTGTGATTAAGTGCCTTGCTCAAGGACACAAACACACTGCCACAGCTGAGGCTCAAACGAGTGACCTTCAAATCACTAGCAAACGCCTTAACCACTTGGCCACGTGCCCAACACAATAGATAAGAGGCCTAAAACAGCCCACATTACTCCAAATACAGTCTAGCTAAAACCTTATAAAGCCTCAGCATTATATCCTTGCTCTTATATTCCAGATCCTTGAAATGAATGCTAACATTGCATTTGCTTTCTTTACAGCTGACTCAGCCTACAAGTTAACCTTAATTCTTTCTACCAAAGTATATGACCATACAGTTCCCTATTCCATCTGCCACTTCTTTCCTCATTCTCTTAATCTGTTCAAGTCATTCTGCAAACTCCTGGCATCCTCAACACTGCCTGCCCCTCCACCTATCTTTGCCCCTCCATCAACTTGGCCAGAAACCATCAATTCCATCAAATAATGAGAGAGATCATGGGAAATAGGGAGAGGGAGAGGCTTTGCCCACAGCAGCTTGGTGTGCTGTGATAAGGCACCTACGTGCTCGCACAGTGATGTTGCTGCCTTTCTCCTTGTTCCTCTGTCACGCAGATGCTCTGTGAACCGCGGGGGTACGTTCAGATGCACAACAAGGATTATAGGGAGGAACTGCTCAGCGCACGCAGAAAGGCACGACTGGTGTCCGGCCGCTGCAGGCAGAAGGAGCTGTTCAAAGCAGCAAATAGACGCTGAAGACAAGAGAAGGTTTCTGCTCTGGACCAGTGCCCGAGGAACCCGACGCCACCAGTGCTAACCTGTCAGGCAGCTACTCTCCATCACCCTATTCAGCATCTTTCCCTCAGTCCTTTTCAAAGTCCAGAAATGTTCTCCATTTCAGCCAGAACATCTAGTGCCCTATTGAACATTCCTGGATCAGGTACAGTGTGGTTAGATACAGAGTGGACCTCCCTCTACACTGTCCCATCACACACTCCCAGGGCAGGGACAGCACAGGTTAGATACAGAGTGAATCTCCCTCTACACTGTCCCATCACACACTCCCAGGACAGTGTCAGCACAGGTTAGATACAGAGTGAAGCTCCCTCTACACTGTCCCATCACACACTCCCAGGGCAGGGACAGCACGGGTTAGATACAGAGTGAAGCTCCCTCTACTCTGTCCCATCACACACTCCCAGGGCAGGGACAGCACGGGTTAGATACAGAGTGAAGCTCCCTCTACGCTGTCCCATCACACACTCCCAGGGCAGGGACAGCACAGGTTAGATACAGGGTGAATCTCCCTCTACACTGTCCCATCTCACACTCCCAGGCCAGGGACAGCACGGGTTAGATACAGAGTGAAGCTCCCCCTACGCTGTCCCATCACACACTCCCAGGGCAGGGACAGCACGGGTTAGATACAGAGTGAAGCTCCCTCTACGCTGTCCAATCACACACTCCCAGGGCAGGGACAGCACGGATTAGATACAGAGTGAAGCTCCCCCTACGCTGTCCCATCACACACTCCCAGGACAGGGACAGCACGGGTTAGATACAGAGTGAAGCTCCCTCTACACTGTCCCATCACACACTCCCAGGGCAGGGTCAGCACGGGTTAGATACAGAGTGAAGCTCCCTCTACACTGTCCCATCACACACTCCCAGGGCAGGGACAGCAGGGGTTAGATACAGAGTGAATCTCCCTCTACACTGTCCCATCACACACTCCCAGGACAGGGACAGCACGGGTTAGATACAGAGTGAAGCTCCCTCTACACTGTCCCATCACACACTCCCAGGACAGGGACAGCACGGGTTAGATACAGAGTGAAGCTCCCTCTACACTGTCCCAGCACACACTCCCAGGGCAGGGTCAGCACGGGTTAGATACAGAGTGAAGCTCCCTCTACGCTGTCCCATCACACACTCCCAGGACAGGGACAGCACAGGTTAGATACAGAGTGAAGCTCCCTCTACACTGTCCCATCACACACTCCCAGGGCAGGGACAGCACAGGTTAGATACAGAGTGAAGCTCCCTCTACACTGTCCCATCACACACTCCCAGGGCAGGGACAGCACGGGTTAGATACAGAGTGAATCTCTCTCTACACTGTCCCATCACACACTCCCAGGACAGGGTCAGCAGGGGTTAGATACAGAGTGAAGCTCCCTCTACACTGTCCCATCACACACTCCAAGGACAGGGACAGCAGGGGTTAGATACAGAGTGAAGCTCCCTCTACACTGTCCCATCACACACTCCCAGGACAGGGACAGCACGGGTTAGATACAGAGTGAAGCTCCCTCTACACTGTCCCAGCACACACTCCCAGGGCAGGGTCAGCACGGGTTAGATACAGAGTGAAGCTCCCTCTACACTGTCCCATCACACACTCCCAGGACAGGGACAGCACAGGTTAGATACAGAGTGAAGCTCCCTCTACACTGTCCCATCACACACTCCCAGGACAGGGACAGCACAGGTTAGATACAGAGTGAAGCTCCCTCTACACTGTCCCATCACACACTCCCAGGGCAGGGACAGCAGGGGTTAGATACAGAGTGAATCTCTCTCTACACTGTCCCATCACACACTCCCAGGACAGGGTCAGCAGGGGTTAGATACAGAGTGAAGCTCCCTCTACACTGTCCCATCACACACTCCAAGGACAGGGACAGCAGGGGTTAGATACAGAGTGAATCTCCCTCTACACTGTCCCATCACACACTCCCAGGGCAGGGACAGCACTTGTTAGATACAGAGTGAAGCTCCCTCTACACTAGGGGTCTCCAACCCATCGATCGTGATCAACCAGTCGATCTTTGAGACTTTCCCAGTAGATCCCGAAGAAAAATCAAAAATAAATACACAAATACTGTTGTAATGTGAGCATTATAAAAGTAAGTAATACTAATTTGGATAATGGTAATATAGCAATATTTTCACTGAAAAGCTGTTTGTAAAGAGAGATTGTTTCCGGGTTGTGGGGATTTAGTTCCATTCTTCCTGCCCAGTGCACATGTGTGTAGTTCCCCCACCATGCACCGTGTTTTCAGTGTAGCCTGTGCTGCATCAAAGCGACCAATTAGATTAGGTAACAGTACAGACTGTTGCAAACATCAATATACGGCAGTGTCCCCAACCACCGGGCTGCGAAGCTTGCAGGGGTGCAGCGGTAGTCGGGATGCACACAGCACATCTTTAAGTAAAAAAGCCGAAATAAACAAGCTAATTAATTAGATGCTGCCTGGCACGTAAATGTCGGCCCAGATCAGAGGCGACGCAATTGGCAATCGCTCGTGATATCCTGATAGCATAGCGGAGGCTTCACGAAAGAAGGCGAAAATATACAAATTCCATCCAGTATGGGAAGAGGGATTTCTATTTACCTTGGTGAAAGACAAGTGTGTATGTATGTTGTGCCACCGAACACAAGCACTGACTAAAAGAGGGAATCTGGAGCAGCACCACAACACCAACCACCAGGAATTTAAAGACATCTACCCCCCCCCCCCCCACAAAGTGCTCAATTCGTGCCTGGAAAGTTGAGCTGAAATCGGGGTTGAAGGCCCAGCAATCGTTTTCCACAAAACTTGCTACTCAAAATAAGTCTGCTATTGAAGCATCATTTCATGTAAGTCACCTTTTGGCTAAACACAAGAAGCCTTTTACAGATGGCGATTTATTCAAGGAAGCAATGGTCATTACCGCAGAGACTGTTTTTAATGACTTTAAAAACAAAAGTGGCATCACAACTGCAATACATAATATACCGCTTGGCCCTGCAACAGTGACAAGGAGGGTAGAGTCACTGTCAAAGGACGTGAATATTTTTCACTACAATTCGATGAATCCCTGGATGTAATGCAAACAGCTCAGCTTGTTATATTTGTCAGAATGGCTTTCCAGGATTTTACGTCAAAGGAGGACTTCCTCACTCTTTTGCAATTAAAGGAAAGAACGAGAGGTGAGGATATTTACAATGAGTTTAAAAAATATGTCCATGAAAATGGCATCCCCATTCATAAACTGGTGGCAATTACTACTGATGAGGCTGAGCAATGCGTGATGTGCACGTTGGTTTTATGCCACTAAAAGTCAGTGCCTACTTCGGGTCAACTTATCTATGTGAAATTGCATTTTCTCAGATGAAAATTATTAAATCTAAGTAAAGGAGCTGACTTACTGACAGACACCTCACTAGGGTTGCCAACTTTCTCACTCCCAAATAACAGAAAAAAGTAACAGTCAAATCCCGGGATATTTGTGTTTACCCCGAGAAAGACTACCATGACCATGAAGCCTTGCGCGGGCATCTGTGTGCGCATGTGCGATGTACCAATTTTTTTTTACTCCACGAATCGGTTTTGGCTTCATTTTCGTTATTTCTACTTTATATAGGCTGTGTATTTATCATATCATTCCTGCTTTTACTATATGTTAGTGTTATTTTAGGTTTTATGTGTTATTTGGTGTGATTTGGTAGGTTATTTTTTTGGGTCTGGGAATACTGAAAATTTTTTTCCATATAAATTAATAGTAATTGCTTCTTCGGCGTAAAGCATTTCAGCACGAAAGGTTTCAAAGGAATGTTCTACCTTAGCAGGGGAAATACGGGACGGTTGGCAACCCTACACCTCACAGACTGTCTCAGACTGGCTGTCTGTAGTTATGAGCCAAGTTTCAGGGAACTAGCAGAAAGTATTCAGCCCCAGTCATCACACTGAGTGCAACAGTCAATTTTTATTCATTTATTTTTCGTGTTGAAATAAAATTAAATAATGAAACTTAGAATTAAATGTGTGAAGTATTGTAAGATTCTTAAAGAAAGACAGCTATGGCCTGTTTGATATGCTAGTTACAGTCTTTTCTTGTTTGAATGAATTTGAAAGTTTGACAAAAGTATTTTGGGTAATTCAAATACAATTCACCCAAATAAAAGGCCTCAAATTGGAAGTACAATCTGAGCTGTTTTTTCTCTAAACGATTTAGTGGGTAGATCTTGCCTTTCACTGAGGTCAAGGTAGGGGATCTTGGGCTTACAAAGGTTGGTGACCACTACTCTACACTGTCCCATCACACACTCCCAGGACAGGGACAGCACGGGTTAGGTACAGAGTGAATCTCCCTCTACAGTGTCCCATCACACACCCCCAGGGCAGGGACCATACAGGTTAGATACAGAGTGAAGCTCCCTCTACACTGCCCCATCACACACCCCCAGCACAGGGACACCACAGGTTAGATACAGAGTGAAGCTCCCTCTACAGTGTCCCATCACACACCCCCAGGGTAGGGACTGTACAGGTTAGGTACAGAGTGAAGCTCCCTCTACACTGCCCCATCACACACCCCCAGGGTAGGGACCGTACAGGTTAGATACAGAGTGAAGCTCCCTCTACCCTGTCCCATCACACACTCCCAGGACAGGGACAGCACGGGTTAGATACAGAATGAATCTCCCTCTACACTGTCTCATCACACACTCCCAGGACAGGGACAACATGGCTTAGATACAGAGTGAAGTTCCCTCCACGCTGTTCCTGAACCTCTTTTCACTCCTAGTTTACTCCTGGAACTTGCTGAAAGCTCAATCAAACAAACAGCCAGGATAAGCCACCTACATAGTCATGGACCTTGCCCCACACCCCAATTATTCACTCTTATTCCCTCTCCTGTCAAGCAGAAGATACAAAAGCCTGAAAGCACATACCACCAAAGGGTCCAGAGGAGGTTCACAAGAATGAACCCAGGAATGAAAGGGTTAATGTATGAGGAGGATTTGATGGCTCTGGCCCTGTACTCACTCATTAGGCCTCTCCGATTTCCTCAATAGACTTACAGACCCAAGGGTTCAACCATTGGGACTGGCCCTCCAATTGACCTTCAGGCTTCCCTATTGACCCCAGAACTTGCCAATGGCGGGACCCCAAACTCCAGACTCACTGAAGACAGGGCCCAGAACTCCAGGCATTGAACTCCAGACTCACTGACGACAGGGCCCCAAACTCCAGGCCTTGAACTCCAGACTCACTGATGACAGGGCCCCAAACTCCAGGCCTTGAACTCGAGACCCACTGATGACAGGGCCCCAAACTCCAGGCCTTGAACTCCAGACTCACTGATGACAGGGCCCCAAACTCCAGGCCTTGAACTCCAGCCTCAGTGATAACAGGGCCCCAAACTCCAGGCCTTGAACTGCAGACCCACTGACGACAGGGCCCCAAACTCCAGACTCACTGATGACAGGGCCCCAAACTCCAGGCCTTGAACTCCAGACTCACTGAAGACAGGGCCGCAAATTTCAGACCTTGAACTTCGGACTCACTGATGACAGGGCCGCATACTCCAGGCCTTGAACTCTGGACTCGTGCAGTTAGAGGGTCACCAGCCCTCAAGCCTTTTGCACAGGTAAGTCGTGCAAAAGGAGAGCAAACAAATAGTGAGGTAGTCTGCATGGGGTTGGCAGAGGGTAAGGAGCTATTCCTAAAGCATTGAGCCTGGGCCCTCAGAAGTACCTCCTCTTCGGTGGTAGCAATGAGAAGAAGGCATGTCCTGGGTGATGGGGGTCCTTAATGATGGATGCCACTTTTCTGAGGCATTGTGTTTTGAAAATGTCCTTGATGCTGCGAGGACTAGAGCCATGACAAAGCTGGCTGAGTTTACAACTTTCTGCAGCTTTTTCTGATCCTGTGCAGTGACCCCTCCATACCAGACAGAGATGTGACCAGTTAGAATGCCCTCCATGGTACATCTGTAGAAATATATGAGCGTCTTTGGTAACATACCAAGTCTCTTCAGACTCCTAATGAAATATAGCCGCTGTCACGCCTTCCTTGTAATTGCCAAAGATAGATCTAGGCAATTTTGTTGGGCCCAGGATAGATCTTCAGAGATGTTGACACCCAGTATCTTAAAACTGCTCACCCATTCTACAGCTGATCCCTCAAAGAGGACTGGTGTGGTTTCCCTCAACTTCCCCTTCCAAAGCCCACAATCAATTCCTTGGTCTTGGTGATATTGAGCGCAATGTTCTTCCTGTGACACCAATCAACCAGCTGATCTATCTTGTACGCCTCCTTATTGCCATCTGAAATTCTGTCAACAATAATTATCTTATCAGCAAATTTCTAGATAGCATTTAGGTTGTGCCTAGGCACACAAAGAGAGAGTAGAGCAGTGGGCTAAGCACATCCTTGAGGTACGCCAGTGCCGATTATAAGAGAGGCCCAGGCATTGGGTACCCACTGATCTGGGGGGACTTATAATGAAAGAACAATTACTGAAAGTGGAGCGAGGGAGTAAACTAGTTCTTCTATTCCTTAGAACAACTTATGTACATACATCAGAATCCTGAATTTAATAACTTTATGGGAGCTTATCGTTATGTACGGTGTCCATGTCAGACATTTGGGGACAAGAGTACAAAGATAACATGTCTGTCTGAGAGACGATGGGTGTGGGAAATCTTTACACTTTGCAATTTTTTTGGAGATCACTAAACAATATTATATCCAAATATTTAATACAATTGAATCATTATTAATAAATACTTAATATAAATTAAAGCTGTGTGATATTTGTATATCGGATGGTTAAACATGGGTATTTATAGTGTTGTGGTGTTAATGATGTCTAACTGATGTTTGCCAAGGCTGGGATCCAACAACTGATCTGTATTTGTGCACAGACTGCTTATAATTGAAAGAATGATTAAAACATTCCTTATCTTAACTATGTTTATATTTTGAGTGTTGATGTGCACTGTAATTGTACTACAAAGGCAGCTTGGTGGTGTTGTAGTTAGCGTAATGCTGTCACAGCCTGGCTTCCACCACC
Source organism: Mobula hypostoma (assembly GCF_963921235.1). Lineage (NCBI taxonomy): Eukaryota > Metazoa > Chordata > Chondrichthyes > Myliobatiformes > Myliobatidae > Mobula > Mobula hypostoma. The sequence continues at coordinate 12,383,790 of NC_086115.1, read as the reverse complement.
ACCCCTGAGTTTGCACATTCTCCCTGTGACTGTGTTATTTGCACATTGGCTGTTTGTCAGTCCTTGTCTGTTTATACACTGTATAGTTTTAGGTAAAATTCTGTTGCATTTCTTTTTCCGCCTATAAATGCCTGCAAGAAAATGAATCTCAAAATAATATATGGTAGTAAATTGAACTTTGAAGAGACATTGGCCATCACATCTGATTTTGCAGTATTCTCTCAGTATTGGAAGTGTCACTCATAAATTTGTTACCTTTTAATGCACAGTCCATACCTAACACCAACACAACACCTATATTTCCACTTGAGGGGAATCTCCAGTGAGGAAACATACAGTATGCAACAAACACAAGATGTTGAAGTAAAAGAGTAAACTCTTTTCCATTGATGCTGGCTGGTTTGCCGAGTTCCTCCAGCATTTTGTTTGTGTTGCTTTGGATTCCCAGCATCTGTAGATTTTCTAGAGATTGTGAACATACTGTATATTCAGTGGCCACTTTATTAGGTACAGGGATGGAACTCGGTGTGGTCTTCTGCTGCCATAGCCCATCCGCTTCAAGGTTCGAAGTGTTGTGTGTTCAGAGGTGCTCTTCTGCACACCACTGTTGTGATGTGTGGTTATCTGAGTTGCCATCAACTGTCTGTCAGCTTGAACCAGTCTGACCATTCTCCCCGACCTCTCTCATTAGCAAGGCATCTTCACTCACATTACGACCAATCACTGAATTTTTTTTTTTTGTTTCTCACACCATTCAATGTAAACTCTAGAGACTCCGTGTGTGAGAAAATATTGGGAGATCAGCTGTTTCTGAGATACTCAAACCACCCTGTCTGGCGCCAACAATCATTCCATGGTCAAAGTCACTTAGATCACATTTCTTGACCATACAAAGGTTTCAAAGATACTGTACATTTAATGTCAGAGAAATGCATACAATACACATCCTGAAATTCTTTTTCTTCACAACCATCCACAAAAACAGAGGAGTGCCCCAAAAACGAATGAGTTAAATATTAGAACCCTCATAGCCCGCTGAGCTCCCCCCACCCACACATAAGCAGCAGCAAAGCAACGACTCCCCCACCAGCCAAAAAAAAGCATCAGTGCCCCCATTGAGCACTCAAGCATGCAACAAAACATCGATAAAGACACAGACTTGCAATACCCCAAAGACTACTCATTCACCTGGTATTCGACATATCGGTGTGTCTCTCTCTCTCTCTCTCTCTCTCTCTCTCTCTATCTTTCTCTCTCTTCCCTCTTCCCCCCCCATAGGGGAAAAAGGGGTGTCCCTGTTTCACAGCGAGAGGGGAGACATAACAAGCAACTCGCTGATTTATGATGTTAAAAGTGTGTTGCATCACTTTTTCCGAGCTCTGTGCCTAAAGAGCTCGGGTCTCTGACATTTAGTCTGAACAACAACTGAACATCTTGACCATGTCTGCATGATTTTATATATTAGGTTGCTGCCACATGATTGGCTGATTAGACATGTGCAGGTGTAAAGGTGTACCTAATAAAGTGGCCACTGAAGGTATGTACAAGTTTTGGGGGTCGTCATTTAAACCTCATGTCTGCAAGGTGCTCTTCTCTGGAGCGTGGTGAATCTCTGGAATTCTCAGCCCCACAAGTTTGTGCAGTTTGGATTAATCGAAAGCTCATGGTAGTGAAGGCAATAGAGAACTGGGTCAGAAGAGGGGTTGAGAACTAGGGTGGATTAGGGAGGAAATTGCCTTTTAAACTCACGAGAGAGAACAGGCCATCAACTTTTTGTTGTTGATGTTTCTGTAGCAGGCAATTTCTTTTTTAACAGTCGACGCTCAACCCAGCACGGATGGAAAGCGTGCCTGGGGAGCCGGCTGGGTTCGAACTCGGGAGCTTCGCTCCGAAGTCCGGCGCTGATGCCACTGACCACCAGCCGGCCAGGGTGGATTAGTGATGGTCATATTAAATGGTATAACAGGCTTGATGGGCTGAGTGGCCTACTTTTGCTGCGCCTACTCCTTTTTAAAGGAGTTCTGATGAAGGGTGTCCGCCCAAAACGTCGACCGTTTATTCCCCCCCGCCCACTCCATAGATGCTGCTTGATCTGCTGACTTTCCCCAACATTTGATTTAGTTATCTATTTACTTTATGTATTGGGATACAGCTCCGAATAGACCCTTCCGGCCTGTCAAGCCGCGCCGCCCGGCAACCTCCCGATATATTCCTGGCCTAATCAAAGAACAAATTACAACGATGAATTAACCTACCAACTGGTACATCTTTAGACAGTGGGACGGCCACGGGGAGAACGTACAAACTCCACAGGCAGCAGCGGGAACGGAACACGGGCCACCAGCACTGTAAAGCGCTGTGCTAGGGGGTGGGGGGGAGGGGGGGAGAGAGAGAGAGAGAGAGAGAGAGAGAGAGAGAGAGACTGACTGACTGAATTTCCACCATCTGAAGAATCTTTTTTGTTCCCATTTTCATGAGTTCGTGTGTTGATTTGATCAGTTTTTCAACTGTTCATCCCCACCCTTTCATCCCAAACAAGGAGATTAACCGAAGATTAATACAACTGATTGATTGAGCATGTTTACTAGCTATTTTATGATCGTATCATACATGTGAGATTACGGCCTGGCTACAGAGTCGCCAAAACAAATCCTTCGCTCTCAATGGGTGAAAGTTGGTGATGCATCATAATCGGCAGTAATGATGAAAATGCTTTTAATGACATTTCGTTAGCGCTATTTGCGTAGACAATGCAGTTTATGTGCTTGCCGATTTGTTTCGGTGAAATAAAAATGCTTTCGGAGGTTTGTGCAGGAGGAGAGACTCCTGTATTTTCAGTGTGCGGCTGTAGCCCGTACTGTCCCTGTCCGTTATCCGCTCCGCACCGGCTGTCAGTAAATCCCACACACCCGCCTGACTCCGCGCACCACCGCACTGCAGAAACAGCCCAAACGTTCAGACACCGGCGATCACCTCCTCCAGCCAGATTTCCAGAGAAGGATTAAACCCACTCGACAAATATCACAGAATGTAGATGAAATAATTTACACGGATATGTCCCATCAATTGTGTGTGTGTGTGTGTGTGTGGGTGTGTATGTGCGTGAGACTGCGTGTCTGTAGGTGTTTGAGTGTACTACATGTATGCGTCTGTCTGTCTGTTTCTGAATGTGCCTGTATGTACGTTTGTATGTGTGTGTGTGTGTTGAGTATTGACATTTAAAAGTATTCAGAATTTTGTACAAAATCATATATTTAGATTAATGCGCAAAACATTATTTGCAGTAATGTGTTATAATTTAGTAGTTTGTAATTACATATTATAATCTACAGATGTCTCTGATTGGGTTGAGCTCTGATTGGGTTGAGTAAACTCTTTTCCATAGACGCTGCCTGGCCTGCTGAGTTCCTCTAGCATTTTGTGTGTGTTGCTTTGGATTTCCAGCATCTGCAGATTTTCTAGTTGTTTGTGAAGATACTGTATATTCAGTGGCCACTTTATTAGGTACAGGGATGGAACCCGGTGTGGTCTTCGCTGCCGTAGCCCATCCACTTCAAGGTTCAACCTGTTGTGTGTTCAGAGATACTCTTCTGCACAGCGCTGTTGTAACACATGATTATTTGAGTTACTATTACCTGTCTGTCAGCTTGTACCAGCCTGGCCATTGTCCTCTCACTTCTCTCATTTTCAGCCACTGAACTGCTGATCACTGGATATTTTTTCTTGGGTTTCTTGCACCATTCTCCGTAAACTCTACAGACTCTGTGTACGTATGAAAATATCAGATCAGCTGTTTCTGACATACTCAAACCACCCTCTCTGGCACCAAAAACCATTCCATGGTCAAAGTCACTTAGATCACATTTCTTTCCCCATTCCGATGTTTGGCTTGAACAACAACTGACCCTCTTGACCATGTCTGCATGCTTTTATGCAGTAGGTTGTTGCCACGTGATTTGTTGATTAGATAAATGCAGGTACCTAATAAAGTGGCCACTGAAGGTATGGGCAAGATTAGGGGGTCGTCATTTGAACCTCAAGTCTGCAGAATGTTCTTCTCTGGAGCGTGGTAAATCTCTGGAATTCTCAGCCCCCCAAGGTTGTGCAGATCGGAATACAGAGCGGTGTAAATAATTAATCAGCAGCTCATGGCGCTGAACGCGATGGAGAACTGGGCCAGAAGAGGAACTGAGAACTAGGGAGGATTAGTGATGGTCATTGAATGCCAGGTTAGGCTTGATGGGCTGATTGGCCTACTCCGGCTCCTATTTTAATAGGAGCTCTGATGAAGGGTGTCTACCCAAAACATCGACCGTATATTCCTCTCCATAGATTCAGCCTGACCTGCTGAGATTTCCAGCATTTTGTGTGAGTTGCTCTGGATTTCCAGCATCCGCAGAATCTTTTTTTGTTCCTATTTTCGTGTGTTCTTGTGTTGATTTGATCAGTTCACCCCCACCCTTTAATCCCAAACAAGGAGATTAACCGAAAATTAATATAATTGATTGATCGAGCATGTTTACTAGTTATTTTATGATCGTATTATACATGTGAGATTACGGCCTGGCTACAGAGTCGCAAAAATGAATCCTTCGCTCTCAATGGGTGAAAGTTGGTGATGCATCATAATCGGCAGTAATGATGAAAATACGTTTAGTGTCATTTCGTTGGCGCTGTTTGCGTAGACAATGCAGTTTATGTGCTTGCCGATTTGTTTCGGTAAAATAAAGATGCTTTCGGAGGTTTGTGCAGGAGGCAGAGACTCCTGTATTTTCAGTGTGCGGCTGTAGCCCGTACTGTCCCTGTCCGTTATCCGCTCCGCACCGGCTGTCAGTAAATCCCACACACCCGCCTGACTCCGCGCACCACCGCACTGCAGAAACAGCCCAAACGTTCAGACACCGGGGATCACCTCCTCCAGCCAGATTTCCAGAGAAGAATTAAACCCACTCGACAAATATCACAGAATTCACAGAATGCAGATGAAATAATTTACACGGATATGTCCCATCAATTGTGTGTGTGTCCCCCTGTAGCTGTTTGTGTGTACGTATGTGTCTTTGTGTGTGTGTGTGTGTGTGTGTGTATGTATTAGTCAGGTATTAACATTTAAATGCATTCAGAATTTTGTACAAAATCTGATTAAGATTAATAAGCAAGTTATTATTTACAGTTATATATTATAATTTAGTAGTTCGTAATTACATATTATAATCTACAGATAAGAGAAAATCTACAGATGCTGGAAATCCAAGCGACAGACACAAAATGCTGGAGGAACTCAGCTGGCCAGGAAGCGTCTATGAATTTCCATAGATGTTGCCTGGCCTGCTGAGTTCCTCCGGCATTTTGTGCGTGTTGCTTATAGTCTTCAACTGTCTCAGAGCGGGGCCAGTTTTCAGAAAGACACTCTCATTCTGCGTACGAGCTGCGGAGAGGTACATCACATGACTATAAATCGGTATATATCCCATCACGAAAGGGCGGTGGTGATGGTAATATTTCCGTGAACAATCCCATATTTAGTTAGCACTGGGCAGTCAGTCCCATTCGCTGTCAGATCTAGTGGAAATTACATTTGGAAATAGTCCCAGGCAGGTTATAGCTGTGTTCGTTATCCTTTCAGCAGGTGTGAGCGCTGCTGGTTTGATCAGTATTTCGTGCCTTTGAGAAGTTGGCGGCAAAGAGGTGTGCTGAACCATTGTAGTCCTTCCGGTGAAGACAGCACAGTCACATTGATTATCACTGATGTATGTTGTAAAATGTGTTGTTCTGCTACAGTGATATAGAGCAATGCACGAAATATTTTTAAAAAAATAATTAGTGCAAAAAGACAGCAAAATATGTTCATGGACTAGTCAGGTACCTGATGGCAGAATGGAAGAAATGTCCATAAAATGTTGTTTCATTGGGCTCCTGTACCTCCTCTTTGATGGTAGTAAAGAGAAGAGTGCATATCCTCTTAATGATGGACACCCATCACCCGAAAATGCAGCCCCTTTGTGGCATTAGTTCTTTTTTTGAAGATACCCTTGATGGCAAGGAGGGTTTAGCCTGTGATGGAGCTATCTTAGTTTACAACACACAGCAGATTTTCCGATCCTGTGCCTGGGTGCCTCTGTACTAGGAGGTGATGCAACCGGTCAGGTTGCTTTCCACAGTACACCCGTAGAGTCTTTGGTGACATAACAAACCCCAACTCCTAATTAAATAGAGCTGCTGGCGTGTCTTCCTCATAACGGCATCAAGATGCTGGGTCCAGCATCTGAATGAACAGTACTGAAGATCTTTTCCATCGTATCTTGGTGCATGTCACAGTATTAAACGAATTCAACGCAAGACATTTTGCAGTTGCTGGGAATTTAAGCAGCATTTTGTGTGTGTTACTCAACCAATTCCATTTCCAATTAGACCACAAAGCACAAGAGCAGAGCTGGGCCATTCAGACATTGAGTTTGCTCCATTTATTTTCCCTCTCAACCCCCTTCTCTTGGTAATATTTGACACCCTTACTAATCAAAAACATATCAACCCCCTTTTTAAATGTACCCAATAACTTGGCCTCAGTATTCCCTTAAAAAAAAAACAGCTGTATGGACCAACCATGGCTCTGAGCAGGATATTTTTGTACGACCTGAAAACTGTGCGGCACTTTAAATGTGTTTTTTTTTTGTAATATGCATATCAATCACACAACCACAACTCACAATGCAAGTAAACAATCTTCACTACCATCTGACTAACGAAATTCCTCCTTATCTCTATCGTAAAGGGGCACCCTACTATTCTGGGACTGTGCCCTCTGGTCCTAGACTCCTCTACTATATGAAAGATCCTCTCCACGTCCATCTATCTAGGCCTTTCAATATTCTATGTTTCAATGAAAATCCACCCCCCCCGTTTTTCCAGACTCCAGCGAGTCCAGACCCAGAGCCATCAAACACTCCTTATACATTAACCCTTTCATTCCCGGAATCCTTCTTGTGAATCTCCTCCGAGTCCTCTCCAATACCAGCACATCTTTTCTTAGATTAGAGGCCCAAAACAGCTCACAAATACTCCGTGTGGTCTGACACCACAGCTTTATAAAGCTTCGGCTTTTATAAAACCTTGCTTTTCTATTCGTCTTCTGGAAATTATTGCTAACATTACATTTGCCTTGCTTACCACTGACTCCACCTGCAAGTTAACCTTTAGGGAATCCTGCACAAGGACTCCCAAGTCCCTTTGCACCTCATATTTCTGAATGTTCTCCCTGTTTAGAAAATAGCCCATGACTTTTCTCCTACCAAAGCTGGTACAATTCCCGCATCCTGCCTGATGTACTGTACAAATAACGCAGTGCTCGCTTTATTAGATACACCTGTACCCTGCGTGTTGATGCAAATATCTAGTCAACCAAACCATGTGGTAGCAACTCAATGTATAAAATCATGCAGACATTATCATGTGGTTTAATTGTTGTTCAGACCAAGCAACAGAATGGGGAATAAATGTGACTTCACTGACTCTGACCATGGAATGATTGTTGGTGCCAGACGGGGTGGTTTGAGTATCTCCAAAACTGCTGATCTCCTGGGATTTTCACGCACGACAGTCTCTAGAGTTTACACAGAATGGTGCTAAAACAACAACAACAAAAAAAATCAACGAATGGCAATTCTGTGGGCGAAAATGCCTTGTTAGCGGGAGAGGTCAGAGGAGAACGGCCAGACTGGTTCAAGCTGACAGTGAAGGCGATAGTAACTCAAACAACAGCATCTCTGAACCCACTGCACGCCGAGCTTTAATGGGGATGGGCGACAGCAGCGACGAACATACTCAGCGGCCACTTGATTAGGTACAAGAGGTATTTAACGATCTGGCCAGTGAGTACAAGTTATTAACTGACTGTGTGGCTTATATAGTCCAATCTAGCTATGTGCTGTAAAATCGGGTTCTGAAAGTCACCCTGAGCGGTTACGTGCAGTCTCGGTTTGCGCTGATATTATAGACGCAAGGAGGCGGGTTAAGGAAACGCAAAGGAAAGTGATCGGCGAGGTATAAATAGGAAGAAGGAGTTGTGGGAAATAGGATTAGCGGAAAGAGAGAGGATCATCTTCTTTCATCCCCTGCGGAGAGATGGCGGCTCACAGGCTGGTGCTGATCCGGCATGGCGAAAGCACTTGGAATCAAGAGAACCGCTTCTGCGGCTGGTTCGACGCCGACCTGTCGGAGACGGGCGCGCAGGAGGCGGCGAGGGGTGCCCGGGCTCTGAGCGACGCCGGCTACCAGTTCGACATCTGCTACACCTCGGTGCTGAAGCGGGCGATCCGCACTCTGTGGGCGGTGCTGGACGGCATCGACCAGATGTGGCTCCCCGTGGTGAGGAGCTGGCGGCTCAACGAGAGGCATTACGGCGGCCTCACCGGCCTGAACAAGGCGGAGACCGCCGCCAAGCACGGGGAGCAGCAAGTGAAGATTTGGAGACGATCCTTCGACGTCCCCCCTCCTCCAATGGAATCCGATCATGACTTCTATTCCATCATTAGCAAGGTCATTATATACAGAGCGTATACATACTATATATACATTATACATACATTAGTACAAAAAGAGGGCAAAAATAGCGAGGTTGTGTTCACGGGTTCGTTCTCCGTTCAGACATCTGGTGGCGAGGTGGGGGTGGGACGAAGCTGTTCCTAAAATGTCGGGAGTGCGTAATCTACCGCCTCGGCCTGCAGTAGGGAAGGCCAATGCATTGCCAGCATTCGTTTCCAGAGGATCAGAATGTTAAAAGTAAGGATGTAGTGCTGAGGCTTTAATAGAGACTGGTCGGACCACACTTGGAGTATTGAGCAGTTTGGAGGTTCATTAGAATGATACCGGGATTTAAGAAGTTAATGTATGGGGAGCGTTTGATGGCGCTGGGGCTGTACTCGCCGGAGGTCAGAAGACTGCGAAGGTGGGTATCTCAGTGAAACCTATTACATTTTGAAAGGGCTAGACAGGGTGAGTGTGGAGAGGATGCTTCCTATACCGGGAGAGTCTAGGACCAGAGGGCATAGCTTCAGAATAGAAGGACGTCTCTTGAGAACTGAGATGAGAGTAATTTCTTTGGAGGGTGGTGAATCTGTGGAACTCATTGCCACGGACCACTGTGGAGGCCAAGTGTAATTAGTAAGGGTTAAATGTGACAGATAATGGGCCGGATAATGGGGTTGAGGAGGGTAATAAACAAGCCATAGTGCAACAGACTCGATGGGCCGAATGGCCCAATTCTGCTTTTATATCTTGTAGAAAGAATTAGGGAGGAATAAACAGACAAGAGGTGTAGAAGGGGAAAGGTTTGGGTTGGAATTCAGTGTCGGGGAAGATTTGGTTTGAATGCAAGGCGGGAGTATATTCTTTCCCGGAAACATCAGCCTGCCTGTTCAACTCTGGAAGCAAGGGTGGAATGCAGGTTTGATTACAAAGTTTGACAGCTACATGGATAGAAGGAGCATGAGGGATTGTGGTCCAGGTGCAGGTCGACAGGACGAGGTAGAAGTTCAGACTCTACGGGCCAAAATTCCCGTTTGTTTGTCATGGTGTGCACCGGCATTGGCTGGAGCCGTATGTGAAGGAAAGATGGTCTGTACTGTAGACAAGGCGACCAGGGCTTATTCGGAAGAGTTCCGCTAAAATATCGGCTGCTCGGTCCAGCGACACCGCCCAGACGTAACCTTCTCAAAGACAGCAGCCCGCGATAAACTATGAAATAAAACAGTAACACAGAATCCCCGAGCCAATCAAAATAAACAATACAAGGTTAAGCAATTAACGACTCGTAAAACAGCTATTAATTAATTAAGTAATTAATTAACCTCAGCGCCCATTGCTCGCTGGCGCCCCCAGCAGGCCCGGAGACCTCATTACGCTGTTTCTCTGACGTGACTAAATTCACGGAATGATGAAGCTGTCAATCTGTAACGGTAAATGCGTTCATTGTATCATGCTAGTGCATCAATGTGTCTAGACTGGAGAGCATAGGTACTGAAAAAAAATCACGTTAGTTTTAATACATCAGTGTTTAACTGTTTATAGTTCACTAGAGTATAAATATTCACAAGTATCTTTAGACGCTATGTATTCAAGATACTGTTTTATGCACACTGAATGCTTGCGTACAGACAACAAGGCTGCATTAAATTGATTCCTCATGAGCCTCACGGCAGTGTTTAGGGTAGGTGGGGAAAACAGAGGGACATAAATGCAAAGAGTGACTGACATGGCCTCTGGGTGTAAAAGACTGGGACTCTGAGAGATTCATGCTGACAGCCGGACGTGCAAAATGGAAATGGGGGGGGGGGAGAAATTCAGTCGTAGACCAGCATCAATTCCAAACAGCTCATCACTTTGACTGGGAACTAAACAAAGAAACATGCAGCACCGTTTTTGCAAGTACCTTCTGAACCTTCTATCGTTCTTGTGAGCCTGAAGTTAGACCAGAAGATGAAGGAGCAGAATTAGGCCATTCAGCCCATTGGGACTACTTCACTATTCAATCATGACTGATTTATTTCCACCCTCATTCTCCACCTTCTCTCTATAACCCTTAACTAGTCATTTCTGTCTTAAATATACACCCAGTCCTCGGCCTCCAGAGCCCTCTTTTGCAATGAATTCCACAGATTCACCACCCTCTGGCAACAGAAGTCCTCCCCTTATCCCAATTTTAAAGGGATATGCCTTTATTCTGAAGCTGTGCCTTTGGAACTGGACTCTCCCACTACTAGAAACACCCTCTTCACGTCCACTCCATCCAGGCCATTCAGTATTTGGTAGGTTTCAATGAGGTCCCCCCCCCCCGTATCCTTCTGAATTCCACCGACTCTATCGATCCTTTATTGCGTAGCTGCATCTTACTGATATTTTGTGCTTGCTACTTTTGTTTTGCTTACTAAGCACCTAGGGACATCCAATGCGCTTCATGTGTTAACCCTTTCACTCCTGGATCATTCTTGTGAACCTCCTCTGGACCCTCCCCAGGGCCAGTAGATCCTTCCTCAGATACGGGATCCAAAACTATTCACAATATCCTAAATGCAATCTGACCAATGCCTTATGAGGCCTCAGCATCACATCCTTGCCTTTATATTCTAGTCCTCTCGAATTGAATGCTAGCATTGCATTTCATAACTACCTGCAAGTTAACCTTAAGGAAATCCTGAACAAGGACTTCCAAGTTCTTTTGCACCCCTGATGTTCTCCCTGTTTGGAAAATAGTCCACACCTTTACTCTCCTGGATGTGCTGACAATGGAGAAGTTCAGGAGCAGTTCACCAGAATGTTTCTGGGAATGAAAGGGTTACTGATTGATGGCTCAGGGCAAGTACTCACTGGAATTCAGAAGAAAGAGGGGGCATCTCTTTGAAGCATTTCAAATGTTGAAAGACCTTGATAGAGTGAATCTGGAGGGGATGTTTGGAGGAAGGAACAGCCTCAGAATGGAAGGATGTCTGTTTAGAATGGAGATGAGGGATTTCTTTAGCCAGAGGGCAGTGAGCCTGTGGAATCTTTTGCCACAAGTGGCTGTGAAGGACAAGTCATTGGGAAGATTTAAGGCAGAGGTTGATAGGTTCTTGATTAGTCAGGGCATGAAGGGTTATGAGGAGAAGGCAGGAGACTGGGGGTGCAAGGGAAATGGATCAGCCTTGATGATGAAACCACCTGGTTCCCTTGGCTGTCCACGTCTTGGGAGTACACACTCCGGTCCCACCAAACCCGTGAGATTGAAACGGCTCTCCCACCCCAACGCTGGTGTTTGTGGATGCTGTGTGATTTGCTACCCTGTTACAACTCAGTGCCAAGAAATAACAGACAGCACACTGCATACAATTTAAGGAATTATATTTGTGAATCTTAACTAAAGGGTTAGTAAGGAAAATAAAGAAAAAGAACAAAAAGAGCCCATTATAATTAAACATTCAAATGTGTGCAAGTTGGAGCTCAACTCTTCCAAAAGCCATATTCTCCAATCCTCGTGGACCCTGGCACCTTGCTCCACTGAATCACGGTCCCCCACCGGGTCGAATCCTACGACCGGTTCTCTCCAGCATCTTCTCTCTTCATCTCCCACTGAACAAAGGATCCAGCTCACACCGGTGTCAGGCACACAACACAAAAGCACACTCCCCTCTTTGGATGGCTTACGTTCCAAAGCACCCATTATCTCTAACCATAAGCCAAACACTGCTTCTACAGAAGGACCATTACGTTAGCAGTGGAACCTTTCCCAGGGTGTTACAATGAAATTGCAGAACAGACTCTTCAGTCCTGATGCAGGACCTCGGCCTGAAAGGTTGACTGTTCATTCCTCTCCACAGCTGCTGCCTGACCTGCTGAGTTCCTCCAGCATTTTGTGTATGTTGCTATGTCGTTCCAGTAACTGCAGAATCTGTTGTGTTTATGGGGTCCTGTTTAGCAGCCTTGTCTATGGCACCTTGTCAAAGGCCTTCTGAAAATCCAAGTAAATAACACCCATTGACTCTTCTTTGTCTGACCAATTTTGTCAGATGTGTCAAGTTGTGCTTGTTTCCCGTAGGACCGTCGGTATAGTGACCTGTCAGAGGACCAGCTGCCCTCCTGTGAGAGCTTGAAGGATACCATTGCCCGTGCTCTGCCCTTCTGGGAGGAGGAGATTGTACCGCAGATCAAAGCGGGGAAGCGGGTACTCATTGCAGCTCACGGCAACAGCCTGAGGGGAATCGTCAAACATCTGGAAGGTAAACTGGTCCTGGTGTGGTCCAGCATAGCGACCGACTGTCGCCTCTTGAGTTTACATTCAGCAGGCCTGTTGGGGCGGGGAGGGTGGTTTGTAAAGCACTTGGATGCTTCCCGTGATGGTGACATGCGCTATTAAAATGCAAGTCAATTCCTTAACCCGTTCACTTGACGATTATCAAGTCAAGTCGCATCTATGGAGAGGAATAGAGCAATGCCATATGACAGATTCTTGAGCTGGTTCACTGACTCCCCAGCCACCTGCTCGTTCTGTGACCGGGAGGAGTGTCAGTGTTCGTATCGGCACGGAGTGCGAGAGGTTGCACCCTCTATTTGAACATCTGAAGGGGCTGCTCCTCGGTTTCTAGCTGTCCTTCAGCCCCAGTGCTCCTGATCTATGGCAGCCTGGTGCAGGGGGAGGAGGGTTGCTAGGGAGATCTCCCGGGCAGTCTGCTTCTGGTCCGAGCCAAGATGTCCATTCAGGGTCCAGGCGGCGGGCAATTGAGCCAACAGCCTGCCCCTTCTCTGGGGTTATGTCCGTGCCTGGGTATCCATGAAAAAGGAGTACATTGTCTCCATGGGCATAATGGGGGATTTCCGGGAAGAGCGGCCTCCGTAAGGGTTCGAGTGCATATTGGATAATAATCAACATGTTTTACTTTAAAATTGTAAATAGCTACGATGGCTTAATCTTGTATTGTGAGAGAATAAACTTCCTTAAGGAAAAAAATACAGAGAGGAATTATCAGTTGCTGTTTCAGGGCCAGGACCCTTCATCAGGACTCGACCCAAAACACTGACGGTTTATGCAAACGATGCATGTCACTGGTGTTTCAATGTCCATGTGACAAATAAAGGTAATCTAATCTATTCTGAGACCCAACCTTCACATGGATTGGGAGCCTGAGTGCTTCCTGATCTTAACTCAATCAAATTGAGTTAGAAGTAGAATTTTTTTTGTTGTTCCACTTCATTTTTCAAATCTTTTTATTATCAATCCAAAATTAACAAGAGTACATCAAAGTAAACATGACTTACAATGCCTCAAAGAGAAGAGAAAAAAGAAGACATTCATATTAAAAGATAGAAAACTTCTTTGTGACAAAAAGAAAAAAACTCTACTAAAGGAAAAAAAAGGTGAGAGAGTAAAACCATTGGGTGTTCTACAAGATAATGTGACGTTAATATTTCTAGTTGATGTGGAGGGAAATAATATTGTTTTTTGAGGAATAGGTTGGATTGTCCTGGTTATTATGGATTTGTTAGAAATCCTGGAAGAGTCAACATTCAGAAAAGATGAAGATGAGCTTTATTTGTTGCATGTACATAAAAACATCAAGTGAAATGTGTCCTTTGTGTCGAGTCAAATCAGCAAGGATTATGCAAGTGTTGACACGCTTCTGGCACCAACACAACATGCCCGCCACTCACTAACACTATCAGTACGTATTTGGAATGTGGGAGGAAACCTGGGTCACAGGGGGATCATATAAACTCCTTCCAGACAGTGGTGGGAATCAAACACTGATCTTACGGCTAGCACTATAAAGCATTGTGCTAACTACCTTAATTCATTAGGACATTGTATAGATAAGTACACAAAAGAATTTAAAAGGCAAAGGGAGTTGGAATATAAATGGAGGAAATTATTTTTCTTTATTAAAACCTTACTAAGATCACGTGTAGAATATTATAGTGAGTAAGGGTGTTGGATCACTGCAAGGACATACTGACCTTGGAGGAAAGTGAGATTAACCGAGGCTGACCGAATTAACTGATGAAGAGACAAGTTGCCTTCAGTCAGGAAGATTAATTGAGGTGTTGTGAGATGACTGAACCATTCCCTGTTCAGACAGCCGTTGCCTCAGGGCAAGATGGCAAAAACTTAAAATCAGCAGTGATGTCAGGAACAATTCTGTGTACAACAAAGAGCTCTGAAAGTCTGGATGCTTTAGTTGTACAGCACAGAAACAGGCCCTTCGGCCCAACTCGTCTATGCTAAATTAAATGAAATTGTCTTCAGTTCTGGTCACCTCATTATAGGAAGGAAGAGGAAGCTTCCGAGAGGCTGCAGAGAGCATTTACCAGGACGCTGCCTGGATTAGAGAGCACGTCTTAGGAGGAGAGGTTGAGTGAGCCAGGGATTTTTCTCTTTGAGAAAAGAAGGGTGAGAGGTGGTGTGATAGTGGTGTACAAGATGATTAGGGGCATTGATCGAGTAGACAGGTAGAGGGTTTTTACCAGAGTGGAAATGGCTAATATGAGGGTGCATAATTTTAAGATGATTTGAGGAAAGTACAGGGGGTGTGTCACAGGTAGGTTGTTTATACAGACTGGTGGGGGCATGGAATGTGTGGCCAGGGTTGATGGCACAGGCAGATACATTAGGGATGATTAAGGGATTCTTAGGCTCATGGATGATGGAAGAAAGGAGGGCAATATAGGAGGGAAGGGTTAGATTTCTGGGCAAACTGAAAGGTCTTAAGGTGGATAAGTCACCTGGGCCGGATGGACTACATCCCAGAATCCTGAAAGAGGTTACTGAGGAGATAACAGGTACATTGGTCATGATCTTTCAAGAATCACATGATTTTGACATGGTCCCGGAGGAATGGAAAATTGCAAATGTCACTCTACTCTTTAAGAATGGAGGAAGACAAAAGAAAGGAAATTGTAGGCCAGTTAGTCTAATCTCAGTGGTTGGGAAAGTGTTGGAGTCTATTACTAAGGATGAGGTTTCAGAGTACTCGGAGACTAATGATAAAATAAGTCAAAGTCAGTATGGTTTATGTAAAGGGAAATCTTGCCTGACAAATCTGTTGGAGTTCTTTGAGGAACTAACAAGCAGGGTGGACAAAGGAGAAGCAGTGGATGTTATTTACTTGGATTTGCAGAAGGCATTTGATAAGGTCACGCACACGAGGCTGCTTAACAAGATAAAATCCTATGGTGTTACAGGAAAGATACTGGCATGGATAGAGGAATGGCTGACAGGCAGGAGGCAGCGAGTGGGAATAAAGGGGGCCTTTTCTGATTGGCTGCCAGTGACGAGTGGTGTTCTTCAGGGGTCAGTATTGGGACTACTACTTTTCACTTTGTTTGTCAGTGATTTAGACAGTGGAATTGATGGCTTTGTGGCAAAGTTTGCAGATGATATGAAGATAGGTTGGGGGGGGGAAGGGAAGGTAGTACTGAGGAGGCAATGCAATTGCACCAGGACTTAGACATATTGGAAGAATAGGCAAAAAAGTGGTAGATGGAATACAGTATGAAAATGCATTTTGGTAAAAGGAACAATAGTGCAGACTATTACCTAAATGGGGAGAAAATTCAAACATCAGGGGTGCAAAGGGACTTGGGAGTCTTTGCGCAAGACTCCCAGAAGGTTAATTTACAGGTTGAGTTTGTGGTAAAGAAGGCAAATGCAATGTTGGCACTTATTTCAAGGGGAATAGAATATAAAAGCAAGGAGATAATGCTGAGGATTTATAAGACACTTGTCTGGCCGCACTTGAAGTATTGCCAACATTTTGGGCCCCATATCTCAGAAAGAGTGTGTTGTCATTGGAGAGAGTCCAGAGGAAGTTCAAGAAGATTATTGTGGATATGAAGGGGTTAACATATGAGGAGCTTTTGGCAGCTTTGGGCCTGTACCACCTGGAATTTAGAAGAACACGCGGGAATCTCATTGAAACCTACCGAGTGTTGAAAGGACTAGATAAGGTGGATGTAGAGAGGATGTTTCCTATGGTGGGGGTATCCAGAACTAGAGGGCACAGCCTCAAAATTGAGGGACAACCTTTTAGAACAGAAGTAAGGAGTATTTTTTTAGCTAAAGATTAGTGAATCTGTGGTTAATTCACAGGTTGAGTATGTGTAAAGAAGGCAAATGCAATGTTGGCATTTATTTCAAGAGGAATATAATATAAAAACAAGGAGATAATGCTGAGCCTTTATAAGACACTAGTCAGGCCACACTTGGAGTATTGTCAACAGTTTTGGGCCCCGTATCTCAGAAAGGATGTGTTATCATTCGAGAGTCCAGAGGAGGTTCACGAAGGTTGGGGTTAGGGACTCTGCCACAGACTGCAGTGGAGGCCAAGTCTGTGGGTATATTTAAAGCTGAAGTTGATAGATTCCTGTTGGTTCAGGGGCATCAAGGGATATGGTGAGGGGGCAGGTGTATGAGGTTGAATGGTATCTGGGATCAGCCATGATGAAACGGTGGAGTGGTCTCGATGGGCCGAATGGCTAATTCTGCTCCTGTGTCTTATGGTCTTATGCTCTTGTCTTAGAGTAGGTTAAAAGGTTAACACAACATCTATACTGTGCTGTAATTGTCTATGTAAACTGAGGTTTGGGAATTTAATAAAACTGAGATTGATGCGATAGATGGATTGTACGTCTTTGTGGGAGGATGTGAAACAGAGCACAAGAAAATAGGAACACAAGTAGGCCACTCGGCCCCTCTGGTACATCCTACTATTCAAGGAGATCATGACTGATCTGCCCCAGGCCTCGCCTCCTCTATGACAGTAACAGTCTGACTGAATGGTGCAACAGGTTCAAGAGGCTAAATGGCTGACTTTGGTTGCTATGCTCCCATGTCAGGCTAGGGTCTAACAGATTACCAAACCAAGGCAGGTGGTTGGAACTGGGATAAGGATCAGCTGTATTCTCAGTGAATGGTATAGAACAGGTCTAAGAAGCTGGAGTCCTGTTCCTGATTCCTGCTTTCCTCTTTTCTCTTTGATTGGTAGGCATGTCCGAGGAAGCCATCATGGAGCTGAACCTCCCAACAGGGATCCCCATCGTGTATGAGCTGGACAAGAACCTGACGCCAGTCAAGCCCATGCAGTTCCTGGGAGACGAGGAGACCATACAGGCCGCAATGGCTGCCGTGGCAGCCCAGGGGAAAGCTAAGAAATGAGGAATGGTGCTGAGCGAGTGTGGAAGGATCGCAAGAATTCCATAATGTAGCTTCTCGAAAAAATATTTATATAGATGGTTCTGGGAACCATGGCAGCATCTAGCTCCCAGTTGCATTACCTACCTTACTCTGTGTTGACTGAGCCTACTCAATGAGCCCTCTACATCCCTTTCTGTATTCTCTCTCTCCTTTTCACCTCTCTTTTCCATCTTCTCCTTTGTCCATTGTGACTTATTGTGGAATTACCTATTAGCTTACAGATTCACTGGATCAATCTTCATGCCTGGCCAATCAGTAGAACTGTTCCTGTGTTGGAAATATATTTAAAGGATGTATTGATAGTTCTTCTGAATTTGGAGACCCACTTATTCCAGTTGAAGGCACAGATTAATCATCACCTTTCCCATTTATAGGATAATAGATGGTTACAGAACAGGTTAATATTACAGAACAGTATGACTAACTAGCTTCTTTCGGAATCAGGTTTAATGTCACTGACATATGATGTGAAATTTGTTTTTTGTGGTCGCAGTATACTAATACACACATATATATATTTATATAAGTAGCACAAAAAGAAAGCAAGAAAAGTGAGGTAGTGCATCTGGATTTCATTGTCCCTTCAGAAATCTGATGATAGAAGGGAAGGAGCTGCTCCTGGGTTTCATTGTCCTAAAATACGAATGTTGTTTCTTCAAGACTTTGCCTCTAAATTGACAATCTTGCGTTGAGCCTGTTCCAGTCAGGTTGAAATATCCGCAATCTGACATTTCGATTCTTTAAGCTGAGTATTCAGGGAAAGAATATTTTCCTCAATAGTCTGTAAACTCTGTCGGAACGACTTCAACTCAGAAGTGTTACTATCCATTTCATTATCGAGATCCATCAACATACATTCCAAACGCTCAGCCCAGGCAGGCACGTCTTCTGATTTTTCTTCGGAAGTTTTTCCCTTTCTGTTGCTGGGTTCAAAAGGCTGTTTTCCACTTCTTAAAGGATACGACATAATAACCGCTATTTCCCACCAAGATCCAGAAAATAAAAGTTGAATAATTCAAGGATTAAACTGGGGAAAAGGAGGAATTAAAGGCAGCCACAGGATTTGTATGTTACTCCGTTGAGCAGCAGGCTGAACTCCCCTGGGTTTCATTGTCCATTCAGAAATCTGATGGTAGAAGGGAAGGGGCTTCAGGGCTGCTCCACCTCCTCCTTGAGGGTAACAGTGAGAAGAGGGCACGTCCTGGGTAGTGGCACTGTTACTACATGGACAAGACAGTAGAATTATAGACCAAGGGGTGAAATGTTTAAGAGTTATTCTGAAAGTTGGCATTGGTGTGAAAGGAGGTAGTGTTTACAGAAAGGATGAACAGATCTCAAGCTGCACTGAAGTGAGTATTTAAATGTTAATTGGCACGGTAATGTTAACCACTGGGGCATGGGGACACCTGGCTCGATACCTTGACAAGACCATCCATCAAGGTCACCAATGACCCCCGAGCTGTACCCGCCCTGACGGCGAGTCGCGTCACGGTAGTGTGACGCTGCGTTACAGGTCAGGGTGTTGGAGTTCCGCGTTCAGTTCCAATGTCACCTGTAAGGAGTTTGTACATTCCTCCCCGCGAACGCGGAGGTTCCCTCCAGGCGTTCCGGTTTCCTCCCACATTCCAAAGACGCGCCGGCTGATGGGTCACTGTAAATTGTCCTGTGATTGGGTTAGGGTTAAATAATTGGGTTGCTGGGCAGCACGGCTCATTGGCCAGAGGGCCTGTTCCACACTGTATCTCTGTATAAAATAAATCAACCTAAAAGGGAATTCAAGTGAGATTATTTTACCCAGTGAGCAGTCAGACTATGGAACTCGCTAGCATAAGGTATGCTTAGAGGGAAAATGAAAGATGTCAGTCATTTGATGTAGTGGGAAATGCTCTGATGGAGTGGAAAGAGCTAGGAAGAGGTGTAAGGAATCAGGACAGTGTAATGATAGTGAGGAGTAAGAGTCAAGTGAAAGAACGATAAATATTGATGTGGACAACCAATTGCTTACTCATTGGAGAATCACACTTTCACTTAAACTAGTGTATGCGAGAAACATTAGTTGGGCTATTTCATGAATTAAGTAGCAGAGTTGAAAATGCAGTTCAACTCTCTCATGGTAACTGGGAGGTGTAGTGTTAGTTTTTTAAGATGTTGAAAAGCCAATCACCAATGGGATAGCCACGGAGCAAATGAATTACAAGGGCAGTTAAAACCGTTGCTCTAAAGCAGTATTGAAGGACTATCCTTGGTCTTGTAAGTTCTAGAACCTAAACCCATCATCAGGCTTTGTATCTGTAGCAAGGAGTTAGCAAAGTAACCCTCAATCACAGCACTCTGGTAGGAAGTATAAGCACCAGATGTTTTGAGGAACGCTGGAAATGCAGAGCAACACACACACAAAATGCTGGAGGAGCTCAGCAGGTCAGGCAGCATCTACAGAGAGGAATGAACATTGAATGTGGCAGGCCAGTACCTTGCACGAAGGATTGTGGCCCGAAATATCAACTGTTTGTTCCTCTCCAGAGGCACTGCCTGATCTGCTGAATTCCTCCAGCATTTTGTGTGTGATACTTTGGTAAGAAACCCTGCTCTAAAGGCAAAGCAGAAGCGGTTTCCTAGAATTAGTTTCACAGAGTTGAAATTGCTGTTCATTTTAGTGTGTCTGTGTGCTTCCCCTCTCTCTGCTTCCATCATTAAGCATACCTGAGTATCGTTATCGTTTCCCCTTCTCTCTCACACCCCCTACTATCTCCCCCCAACCCTTTGCTGCATGAGGGTGGTTGTGGAGCACTGCAATATGGGACCGATGATGTCCCAAACGCACGCTGGAGCCCAGCGTATGTACACCTTTACATTCCAAAACCTTCTGTAACACAAACTGGTGAATAAATGTGCCTCTGAGAACACTGTTAGCCTGTCCATTATTTTGATCTTCACAAGGTTCCTTTCTGACTTGAGATATTAGCTCTGCTTTGATCCCCACAGATGCTGCCCAACCTGCCGAGTGTTTCCTCCTTTTATTTCAGCTCTCCAACATCTGCAGTATTTTAGTTTCAAGATTCAGATTTAGTTCTCACTTGTCCATTGAAGCCTACAGTGACTGGACCGTTTGCGTTAATGACCTTAATGACCAACCCAACCTAAGCATGTGCTGGGGGCAGCCGGTGAGGGTCACCACACATTGCACCGCCATCTAGCGCTAATGCCCACAATGCGGGGAAAGTATGAAACATTACAAAGCCCAATGGAAGCAATTTCTCCGTCTGTTGAAAAGTCAGATGTTAATTCAATTTCTCTCTCCACAGATTCTGCCCGACCTGCAAGGTCCTCAGGGATGTTCTATGTTTGGCTTCAAATTTCTAGCACGGTATTTTGCTTTTGGTCACTGGATCACAGCTGCCGTTCTTGCTCAGATTCAGATTTGTTTATTTATCGACATATACAGTGAAAAAGTGTCATTTGCATTAACGAGCGATATAACCCAAGGATGTGCTGGGGGCAGCCTGTAAGTGTCACCATACATTCTGGCGCCAACATAGTAGTCCCACCATACTTGACAGAACAAGGCAGAACAGAGCAAGCAATAAAACAACAACAGCAAAGCAAGCCCTGTATCCTCCCTCCCACCCACCCATACACACAGACAGTACTCCCAGTTTTCTATCTGGGTCATGGAAAGTAAGTTTGGTTCTAAAGGATTTTTTTTAAGGTTCATCCCTCCCCTTATTCTCAGTCACCTCTCCCATTTCCTTTGCCCCCAGTTCTTCAACAACTTATCCCGTGGGCTTGTCAACGTTAACCTCCATTCTCTTTTCTCCCTCCCTTTCTCGTCGCTCCATAAATGAAGACCTAGTAATAGGCAGTAATTCCTTTCCTGCAGATTCAGATTTATTTATCACATGTACATCAAAACATACCGTGGAAGGCGTCATTTGTGTTAACAACCAACACACCCAGGAGTGTGCTGGGGGCAGCCCACCAGTGTCACCACGCATTCCGATGCTAACGTAGTATTTGCACAGGGTTCAGCAGAACACAAAACAACGGCCAATCAAGCCCTTCCCACCCGTGCACGCATGCAATCCTCTCGCCCCAAGACAGACCATCTTCTTTGGCTTTCAGCCTCCATCGATTTCAACTTGGAGACACAGATACTGGATCTGCTGCACCATTATCTGGGACGTGCCAGTCCATCACAGGCAAAGCCCTCCCCATCACTGAGTGCATCTACAAGGAGCAGCCACCATCATCAAGGACCCACGCCAGGCAGACCGTGGTCTCTTCTTGCTGCTGCCCTTGGGCAGGAGGTACAGGAGCCTCAGGTCCCACACCGCCAGGTTCAGGAACAGCTATTGCCCCTCGACCATCAGGCTCCTGAACCAGCGTGGATAACTTCAATCACCACTACTCTGAATTTACTCCACAACCTCTGGACTCATGCTCAAGCACTCTACAACTCATGTTCTCAGAATTATTTATTTAGTTATTTATTCTTATTATTTATTTGTATTCGCACAGCTTGCCTTCTTCTGCACACCCGTTGTTTGTCCGTCTTTGTCTTTGGTCTTCTGTTGATTCTATTGTAGACTTTGGTCTGCTGCAAATGCCGGCAAGAAAATGAATCTCAGGATTGTATTTGGTGACAGATATGTACTTTGATAATAAATTTACTTTGAACTTTGGAATGTACGTGTTGAGTGTACAGTGGAGGAAAATTGGACTTAATTAAGAGAAATTTACAGGCGCTGGGTGTTAAGAAAAAGGAAGATTTAATTGGAAAGAGTTAACATGTGGCTGGGCAGATATTCTGCTTTGTGCAATCTTATGATGACTCATTACCTCTAGAAGGCACGGGGCTTGGTTTCCTGAGATGGGCTAATGCTTTACTAAAGTGCTCAGCATTCATCCTTATGTCCAGTGTATAATTGTCAGAAGAATTCATCATCACTTTAGCGAGGTAATGGCACAGATAAGTTCGATTTGTTCCCTCCCACAGTTCACTCACAGTACCTAGTAGCACTTTTGAGTCACTACCTCAGAGTGACCTTTGCTCTCCAAATGATCATCACCAACTACTTCCTTAAATTCCGCTCAGAAACAACAGACGTGAATGAGTATTATCCAGACGCTTGCTGGACGTAAAGATGCTGTTCCCCACACTTCTGTTGTAGCAGAAACAAAATCAGGGTTACAGGTATTATCATTGACATGTCATGATATTTGTTATTTTGTGGTAGGAGCATAGTGCACTCTGTAAAAAATTAGTATGTTACAAAAAGAAATATAAAAAACAAGTAGTGTGGAAAGTGTGCAGAATGCAGAGGTGTGAGACAGACGTGGTGGTCTGTCTCAGCCCTGCTCCCTGACCTGGAAGATTTTTCAAGACTCACAGCACAATAACTGGTGCGCTGCCCAATTACACCCGTGTGACAAATTAACCTGTGACGTCTTTGGACTCTGGGAGGAAAGCAGAGCACCCGGGGGAGACCCACACAGTCACAGGGAGAACATGTAAACTCCTCACTGATTGTACCAGAATTGAACCCCGGGCATTAATAGCATTGCATAACTGCTATACCACCGTGGCACTCTACAACAGCAGAAGATTGTACTCACTCATGGGCCTCAAGTGATCACACCAAAACCCCTCAACATGAAAACCTGAAGTGATTAGAGTAATCTCGAGAGCCTTAAAGTCATCCCCAGTTCAGCTCTTACCCGTCTTTTCAATTATTGCTCCCCTCAGATGCAGCAACTTACAGAGAAATAACTTAAAAAAACAACCCAGACATTTGCCTTCACGGGGATCTTTAAGGCGTCCAAATCCAACACACAGCCTCAAAGAAAAACCCCTTTAGATCGTGAACTCAGATCTTACTGCTCCTCCAGACCAAAGAATCCTTGAAGGCAAGTTAAGGCAGAGAATACAATCAGCAACTTGTATTTGTTTCAACAAAATAATAACTCTTCTTCAAACTAACTGTTTCACTCTATTCTCCATTTTGGTATTGTGTGGTAAACCATAGATATAGGTTATAACTGGGTTACCTGTCTGGACGTGCCCCTCTGCTGACTGCCCCTGTGGCTCCTCCCACAGATCCCTGAAGAAAGGCGATTGTGCCATTGCTCCTCCTCTCAGTCCAGGGCAGATACGAGACCCATTTTACTGTTAATAAAAGCCTTTCAGTATTTCCTCTACTTCCAGTCTTTCGCAGTAATTGGTAGTACATAATATTGCTTTTCTCTTGTATGAACTCAGCTCCGGAGACAGAGAGTGAGACCAGGCCAGAGGATCGAGGTTGGGGGCCCGATATCCGTGGGTTTGAGAGTCGAGGCCGAGGACTGGTGGTTTAGAGGTGCCCTGCCCAGGGTGGGAGACCCGAGTGTGTGAGGGATAATAGGGTGGGATAAGGGCCTGTTTTGTCCTCTTGTTGCTGCTGCTGCTTGTGTTGTTCTGTGTTTTGTGTCGTCGTTGCGTTCAGCATTGTGGGCATGCACTGTTGGCACCTTAAAGTGTGGTGACACTTGCCCCCAGTGTATCCTTGGGCGTGTTGGCTATTGTATGTTTCGATGTACATGTGATAAGCCTGAATGTGAAGTCTGTGATGAGGTTATTTGTATAGACAGCAGGGAAAACAAAGATTTTCTACTTTACCTCACTACACACAACAATGATAAATTAATTTACTGAACAGCAAGTAGATAACCAAACTAGAGAAGGATACCTAATCCATAAGTGATATTTTTAAACTTCACCTGACTATAACTGTGTATGCATAATAACGACCTGCTCCTTGTGCTATTCAAGTTTATTTATCATGCGTGCATACGTGTACCTGTGCAAATGATACAATACTGTAGCATAGCAGCTAGCGCAAAGCTACTACAGTCTGGAGCGTTCCTGAGTTCGGACGTCAATGCTGGTGCTGTGCGTAAGGAATTTGGACGTTCTCCCTGTGAACCATGTGGGTTTTCTCCGGGTGCTTCCATTTCCTCCCACAGTCCAAAGATATACTGGTTAGTAGGTTAACTGGTCATTGTAAATTGTTCTGTGATTAGGCTAGGGTTAAGAAGATGTGTTGCTGGCTGGTGCAGTAGGGTCTGATTGGCACTGTATCTCTATGTAAATAAAAGAAATAAGTAAGAATAATAAGCACGCACGCACGCATGCACAATTGTCCGTAGCTTCAACTGCATCACCATTCATAGTAGCATTTATCTCATTTTGAAATTCGCTTTCATTTCACCCTCCCCCCCAATTTTTTTTCCCACCACCCCATACTTTCTATTCTTTTTCAGGCAATCCACCTGGAAAGCACCATAGGTCTGTTAAAACAAAAACTTCACACCGTCCTAATATCCCAGACAGTTAATCTGATCAACCGTTCATTAGCCTCCCTCACCCCCTCCATCTTACCTCAGCCACTGTACTGTACAATACTGTTTACATTGTAAACAGACTCATGCTGGTAGTTATGCACATTTTATACCATTTCCAGAATTTAATTTTATACAATTTCCATCTTTTATATCATTATTTATTCTTGAAAATTGTTGAATTTTTTTTTGCTGCACGTCACTCGATGACCAGCACACTCTGAGCCTGACAGCCGGAGGGAAGGGGCTGTTACCCAGTCTGGCAGTCCTAGTCCTGCTGCTTTTGTAGCTCCTTCCTGACGGTAGTGGATCAAAGAGATTGTGGGATAAGTGGCAGGGATCCTCTACAATGCTCTAGGCCCTTCATCTGCAACACTCCCGGTGCACTACATGCATTTGAGTTATATGTTATTAATTTATTTATGCTAATATTTTGATTTATATGCTGTGCATAATATAGGTTTTATGGGTCCACTGTGGTCTGGAGGAATGTTGTTTCATTTGGTTGTATATACGTACAGTCAGATGATAATAAATTTGAACCTGAACCACGGTAAATTCTAATACATGTTTATATATAGGCATCTGTTAGTCTCATGAGACAATGGATTTGTGCCTTGGAAAGTTTCCAGGGTGCAGGCCTGGGCAAGGTTGTATGGAAGACTGGCAGTTACCTATGCTGCAAGTCTCCCCTCTCCATGCCACTAATGTTGTCCAAGGGAAGGGCATTAGGACCCATACAGCTTGGCACCAGTGTCATTGCAGAGCAATATGTGGTTAAGTGCCTTGCTCAAGGACACAACACGTTCCCTCAGCCAAGGCTCGAACTAGCGACCTTCAAATCACTAGGTGAATGCCTTAACCACTTGGCCACGCACTCGATATGATGAATCAATTTGATCCTTGACCCTTGACTTGTTCCTTGGTTCAAGGATGATTTGCTAAGGGTATTGAAAGCTCCATGTGGGATCCACTGACCCTGTCAAAGTTGTGTCGGTTCGAATGTCAGGCCCTTCTTCGGCTTGCTTCTCTTCTCCTCAGAGAATCGTCACCTTGTTGTGGTGGAGAGACTTCTAAGTTCCTGAGATCCCCAAGGAACTAGAGAAATAAAGCCAGGATTAGCAGGAGATCTGATTCAGATTTCATATTTTTCTATCACATGTACATTGGAACACACAGTGATATGTATTGATTATGTTAACAATCAGCACATTCAAGAATGTGCTGGGGCAGCCCGCAAGTGCCAATGGTTCAATTCAACATCGGAGAACATGGACAGTATACAACCTGAAATTTTTACTCTTTAGTCATCCACGAAACAAAAGAAAAAACCTAAAGAGTGAATGACAGAAAACGTTAGAACCCCGAAACCCCTTTCCCCTCCCACGCACAATCAACAACATAAGCATCACTATATATTCCAGTTCCAACGTATGCCCACCGTGTTCATCAGAGTAACACACACAACGTGACAAAACAACAACAGCTGAACCAGCCCACTCACTCTCACACACAGACGGTGAAACTTGGAAACTCAGCGTTCATCCCACTGAGCGGTAAGCTGAACCACACAGAATGAGGTGTTCTTCTTGCATTTTGCATTTGACCTCTCCATGACAAGGACAGATAAGTTAGTGAGACGGTGGAAAGGACAATTATAAAGCCAAGCAACTAGAAGCCCAGGATGAACATTGCAGACAGAGCACAGGTGTTCCCTAAAATAGTCACTTAGTTTTTCCTCGATTATTGCGGAGTGAAAATGTCCAAGCACTTTCTACATCTTGCCTTGATGGAGCTCCATGTGGATTGCTTGCTTTCAGAGTTTTTTTATTAACCAGAATAAACTTTATTCATATTTACAAGTATACACCGTGCAATGCTTTTTTCCCCTTACATTGTTGTGTTAGATTACGTTGTTTTAAACCAATAGCACCATTGCCACTCATGTGGTGCCCTCGAGGTGGAATACTACTACAATAACTGAGGGGCTTCCTCACGCCACCCAGCTCCTCCCTGTCCTGTAATGGAAGAACCCTATACCGTGGTCCTTCTCCACCGAGCCGTTGGGATGATTGCAGCGAGCTGCGGTCCACCCTCAGCACATACTGTGCAAAGTTGGTGGCAGGAGCGTAGAGGACTGGTGTCCCAATGCTAGGCTTGGTAACCTGAATCAGCGTTGTGTCTCCAACTGTCAGTCTACAGATCTGTCAATAGGTTTGAAGGATCTTGTGGAGACTGTGCTCGTGGTACTCCTTCATGGCTTTGTTGGTCCTGGCGCAATTCTTTAAATTTCTCCCTTTTGGATAGCTCAAAGCATTTTCTTCTTCTCCTTGAGAAGTTTCACGGCAGTTGGCAGACCAACATAAGGTGCATTACCAACTTGTACTAAGTTGGAGTGTGGAGCAAAAAGCTCCCTCCCCCCAAAAAAACTCACATGGTTTCAAAAAGTCTAATATTTCTGTGAAAGTCAAGCATGCACGTATACTGTATGCATTACAATGGTAGTTTCCATGTCACACTGTTCTGTCCTGAAGATTACAATTTAGCAATTAGATGTGTCCTTTGGACCTCATAGGAAATGCACTCAAACATTATGTGCTGAGAAGTGCTCTCCCTACAGCTGCCCGTATCATGCATATTAATTCTGAACATGGAATTATTCAGCCTAAGTATGTACAATACGTAACTTGTAAGCATAACCTCTTCCCCCTTTTATACCCTTCTCCCAGATGAATTCCCTCCATCCTCTGAATTTTATAGAAATGCTGTCCTTTCTTTTCCCAACTCTGTTACCACAATGATTGAATAGACTTTTTATTTATGGCTCTCAACTTCCCCTTATGCAAAGGCACTGTTGTAGCGTGGATGAAATTACCGGAGAGACAGTCACTGGTAGATACAAAGCAGCTTCTTTATTCGACACAACAAGGTACAGCAGGCATCATACGGACGGAGACGCTTTCCGCAGAAAGATCTGCTAGCTCAATGTGGGCTCGATATTTATATGCTAAACACAAAGGCAGTCGCTACTTTAAAAGTTACGGACAATGCATAGACAATGCTTCCTTTTGAAGTCACAAACAAAACATCACATCACCCTTTCCTTCCGATGCCAACATGTCTGGGTTGGTATCCACAGCCTTTGGCGTTTTACGTGCTAACATAGAAGACAATTAATATTTATAATGTATAGATACTACTGTCTTTGAAACTACAGCATTAGGTCAAACTACGGCGCCAGAAGCATCTGGTATGCACACTGTTTTAGGAAGCCCATTGTGGTGGACTCAATCCACAGTACTTTGTCAAGTAGGAGTCTGGTGGATAAAGTCATTTAAGTGTAAACAAATCATCTACCCAAAAAAACTTACTCAGTATATTTACATCCTTAATTAAGTGATTGCTTAACTAGAAGGTCTGCCACCTCGTTTCCTTCAGTAACAACATGGGCAGGGACACATAAGCCGATACCCTGCAGCTTCAAGTGCTGTCCAGTCTCAAGAAGATTTGGCCGATAATTTGAAATACCTGACGTTGAAACAAGAACAAATCAGAGCCCAGAAGTACATAATCAGGGTGTACTTCTTCAACCCATTCCAGGGCTAAAATGAAAGCAACTATCTCAGATGTGGGTACCGATACATTGTCTGATAATCTTTTCTTAATAGTCACGTGAAACTTTATAAAATAAGCGGAAGTGCCCTTACGACCTATCACTGAATCTTTTGAACCAGCTGTGCAGACATTTAAGAAGCCATAATATCTGCATTGCATTTATTGCCAAACTACCTGTGTCACTCCTCATCTTGATCTTTCCTGAAGTCCTAAATTGACCACAGGCAAAGGGACAAACTATGAAGGAGTGGCAGAAAGGGGTACCCTGGGACCATAATCCACATTAAACCCTGAAAAATTTGTGCCCATTCATTTCCCACCCTCCCAAAGCTGAAGACCTTGTCAATACAGTGCTTCCAACACTGTGATATTGGAAGGGTGCTCTGGCCTTGCACAGTGTATGAGCCCCCCCATGAACACTAGAAGGTATTGAGAGGAAAGTTAGCAAGCTCCTGTGGAGATGGCTAGGGATTCCTCCATGTTTTTCTTCAGTAGGGCTCTACGTAAGATCAGGCTTGCTACAGCTGCCGTTGTCATCGGTAGTGGAGGAGTTCAAGGTGGCAAAGTGTAGAGTTGTGTTAACACTGAGGGGCTCCAATGACAAGCTAATACATCAAGTAGGAGTCTCAACAAGGTTGGGCAAAAAGTAGGCCACCAACTCGGCCACAGGCCGGGCAGTGAGCTCTCTGCAATTGAGGGACATCATCGGCAGCCCATGCCTGGGACGGCAAGGCCTCAGCTCTGCACACTTCCAATGATGGGAGAGTGCAAGTGCAAGGGATGGGTGTGACATGGTCCAGGCAGAGATACGGAACCGCGAGAACCGAAAGCCAGGTGTCAAAGGCAGTGGAGTTGGGGTAACAGAGCGCCTGTACAAAGTGGGATCTTCCGAAGTGCAAGATCTCTTGGGCAGAGATTTGGAGACTGGAGCCCTTCCACATTTCTTTCCTCCTGCGGTCTGTGTGTGACACTCTCCCTACACCATTACAACTGGCCACATGGGGGCTGAGAGAGGACCCTAACAGCAAGCTTTGTGGTCGGCAGAGTACACTGGCACACACACTGTCAGGATACAGAAGGCTTTGACACAAGGATGGTATAGGTCCTGCTGTCCCTTGCTGACACACTGGAGTGGGAGGGGTGTAAAAAGAGTCAGCTGGCACAGGGCAGTCATTTTCATCAAGGAGAAGGCCACACCAGTCATATCAAAGAGGCCTAAATCCCATCTGCTCCAAACTCCAAACTATGGAAGATGAGGGTTGATGAAGCTGCAGTTCCTGAAGGTGGTGCAAACCACACTTCAACCAGACATGGTACTGTGGCCCACTGAAGGTAAGAAAACCAGACTGGTGGAGCTCACAGTACCCTGGGAGGAAGGATGCAAGGAAGCTCACAAGAGGAAGGCCCTGAAGTACCAGTCCTTAGTCCAGGAGTGCAGGGACAAAGGATGGCAGACGTGGCTATTCCCTGTGGACATCGGCTGTCGAGGGCTCCCGGCAATGTCGGCATGGAGGTGGCTGTCTGCGTTGCGCTCTGTTGAAAACAGCAAGAAGCAAGCACTCGCAGGATGGAGGAGGAAGCGGAAAGAGCCTCTTGCTGGATATGGAGCAGGCGAGAGGAGTTGAGCTGGAAGTCAGGAGCAGACGGGCAGTGACCTGGCCGCCACTGCTGATCCACCAACTGGACAGTGGAGTGGTCACGGGTTGAAACACTCTATGAAGGTTGGGCACATTTACCCCTGGCCAAAGATTACAGTTACCTCATCAGGTAACTGAAGAGAGCACCCTGGTGTGTGATGCAAGCAAGACCCACCCACCCAAAGCTGAAGACCTTACCAATACAGTGCTTCCAACACTTTACTGATGTTGCTAATATTGGATGACCAACTTTATGTCCTCTTACTGTAAGTTAACCCATTACTTACTGTAACCTGTGTATATGTAAAGGTACTTCACCCATTTCTACCAGTAATGCTGAAATTGGGGATGATTTAATAGCACCACAACATAATCTCAATGATTGAGCTTAAACTTTATATAGAGGTTGTAAGACCATTGGTGAGGCTGACCCATAAGCAGCATATCCACAATCAAAGATAGATCTGATTAAAGCAATATATATATTTGTTTCCAACTCAAACTCCAGTCACACCCACCTCACCTGAGCACATTCAGTCCTTTTTCACACTTCTCTAGGATTTTATTCATGTTCACTTTCCATGTTAGCCCTGTGTCCATCCACATCCTGAGAAGCTTGGCCACTGAATCTTGTTTAAGAGATTTACCATATATCTTGAGATCATTTGTGGGTGCAATGATCCTTTTAGAAAAACAAATCACCTGAGTCTTTGCAACAGAAATTTTAAACCCCCACCCATGTCCCCATTCCTCTACTTCATTAATAGCCGTCTGCATTTTCCTAACTATATAGTTTATATTCCTGCCTCTCTTCCACACTCACCATCATCATCATAGAACAATGAGCCAAGATTTAAGAAAATATCATTAATCATAATATTAAAAAGGAGTGGGCTACACACACTCCACTGTGGAGTCCCATTCTCTATCTTGGGTAGAGTGCGTGGAATGGGCTATCAGCAGCGGTGGTGGAGGCGGAAAAAATAGAGTCTTTAAAGAGTCTCCTGGATAGGTACATGCAGCTTAGAAAATTAGAGGGCTATGGGTAAGCCTAGGTAGTTCTAAGGTAAGGACATGTTCAGCACAGCTTTGTGGG
This sequence comes from Mobula hypostoma, assembly GCF_963921235.1. Classification (NCBI taxonomy): domain Eukaryota; kingdom Metazoa; phylum Chordata; class Chondrichthyes; order Myliobatiformes; family Myliobatidae; genus Mobula; species Mobula hypostoma. Next base: position 12,352,355 of record NC_086115.1, on the reverse strand, counting down.
CCGAAGGTCCTGTATTGTGCTGTAGGTTTCTTTCTATGTTTCTATCTCATACTCCTGTTGTTCCCTCCCTAACCTGTATCTCCCTATCACAAAAAATTGGATCTAATTCAACATTCTACCACCTATTCCCATTTTTTCCAGTTGAAGCAGCGAGCTTTGTGTCTGTAACATATCATAAGCTTTCTCTAAATCAAAGAAAATTGCTACCATTGATTCTTTACGAACTTGGGCCTTACAAATACCAAATTCCAAACTTACACCAAGTCCATGGTCTTTCTCCCTTTACAAAATCCAGATTGGTATACAGCTAATTGTCCACTACTTCCCACAAAGTAAAAAAGCCTTGCTAATGCCACTCATTCCATTATCTTATACCCATGTGAAGTTAACAAAATAGCTCTATAATTGGGAAGCTCTATTTGATCTTTACCAGATTTTAATATAGGGATAATAATCACTAATTTCCAGGAAGCAGGAAGTTACCCTTCAATCTATATTGTAATTAAAGAATTTCAAAACCAACATAATATTCAAATCCAATAACCGTGTAAATGTATTATAACACAAACACGAGAAATTCCACAGATGCTGGAAATCCAAAGCAACACACACAAAATACTGGAGGAACTCAGCAGGTCAGACAGCATCGATGGAAACAAATAAATAGTCCTCGTTCCAGCCAAAGCTCTTCTTCAGGACTCGAAAGGAAAGGGGAAGACACCAGAATAAAAAAGGTGGGGGGAGGGGGGATAGCTAGAAGGTGATAGGTGAAGCCAGGTGGGTAGGAAAGGTAAAGGACCGGAGAGGTAGAAGGGTCTTGGCCAAATGTCAACTGTTTATTCTTTTCCACAGGTGCTGGCTGACCTCCTGAGTTACTCCAGCATTTTGTGTGTGTTGCTTTGGACTTCCAGCATCTGCAGATTTTTTGGTGTTTGTGATTTATTAATGTTCCTAAAAACTTTATTCCGTTCCTTCACAGCTCTTTTACATTTATTAGCCCACCAGGGAACAGCTTTCCTTTTACTATCTCCCAACGATCTGGGAATTGATCCCTTAGCGATTGAGTTGAGTACAAAGCACAGGTATGTACTCAACTCAACCGGATATCCTCCAAAACCAAGTGATCTGGAAATCCAGTTTCACATATTAATCAAGTACATCCCAGCTTGCATTTTAAAAACTCTATATGGCGATGTGAGAACGTTCCCTCTGATTAATTGTAGTCCATTGATACTTCAGCGGTTGTCAATTAAAAAGCCGGTGGACGTGATTGGCTGGTTAAATGAAAATAACGTTACGATTGGACGAATATATTGATTTCCCCGAAGCCAATTAGCTGTGGACGTTAGCCTGCCCTTGAACTAATGTAGTTTCGATTGGATGAGGCTGAGGAAGCAGCGGTTGATTGAAAAGTTGACAGAACTTTTATGCAGTTGATTGGAAAAGCCAGGCGCAGTTGATTGGAGGAGATAGTGAAGTTGGGGACGTTGATTTGACAAGGTGAGGCAGTCACACGAGGTTAATCGGGCAAAGTTATGAAACCAGGCGTAGTTGATTGGAAAAGGCAGGGAAGTCGGGTGCAGTTGATTGGAGGAGGCGGTATAGTAGAGCGCAGTTGATTGGAGGGGACGGGATAGTCGAGCGTAGTTGATTGGACAAAGGAGGGACACGAAGTTGACAGGGTAGTTGAGCGGAGTTTCGTTTAGTTCTGAAACTCGCCCCATGACTCGGGCGTGACGGGAGGGTGCGCGCTCAGGGACGCGGGGAGAAGGGCTGGAGTGCGACTGTGGTGGACACGTTCCCTTCAGACGTGTGTCTCTCGGGGAACCGACAGTTTCTGGTTTGAAAGCTGGAAGCGGGTGGGTGCAGGGCAGTAGGGGCCCCCAGGGTAAATTAGCATTAGGGTGTTTGGGATCCGGTGTCGGGGTCGTGTAATTCGTTCCGAAGATATTCCAATGGAAGGCTGGATGTTTGGGATCCATCTGACTACTGTGTAATTGGTTCTTGGGTATATTCAGTTCTGGGGAAATTACTGTGGTCAGGAGGTTACATTCGGATGATTGGGGAGTGGAGTTTGACATCAGGTGAGGATACTGAAAGTTTCAGAGATGAAGTGTCTCCTGATTGCCGGTGAGAGTGCGCAGGTCCTCTTTTACTGGACGGACAAGGATTTTGAAGTAAAGCTGAGACAGCGATTTCAAAGCATGGGACAACACGGAGAGGTAAAGTGGAAATTACCATTGTCTGTGGACAATTTGAATGAAGTGCCATTACACTAGAATGTGGTTTGTCTTCACATGTGAGTTTAGAGCATTTCTGATCGGGCAATAAGGGTACCAGGCTAGGAATATGAATTTTTCCATTGAAGACCAAACTTGTGTGTGTTGCCTCCAGATGGCATAAGAGGTGGTTTTATAAAGTAGTGTTGATCACCTCTGTGATCAGGGTTGGGTGGAGGGGAGTAGCCTGTTACATCCAGCGTGCCTTGATTTTGATCATTCTTAATACAAAAACAAACTGGTAGATGGAGCAAAAACCATTGCTTGAGGAACTTAATAGGTCAAGCATTACCTGTGGAGGCAAAGGACGGTTGACATTTTGAGGTGAAGAGCTTGCATCAGTATGCTTTGATGTAGTTTCTCTTGTGTGCAGTAGATGGAGTTAGGAGACTATCTTGCATGACTGGGTGGTTCAGGAGGGGCTGAAAGACCTCCTTCAATATTTTCTTGTGTAACTCTCTCCCTCCCGCCAGTGGCTTTTCCAGTTGCTGCTTCTTTAGGCAATGCCGTGAGTGCTAACTTTCTATTTCAAAAAAGGCTGCTTGGTAATGAGAAGGCCAGCTTTGCCCTCAAGTCAGGAATTTGGCAAAGATTGAGGTTCTTCCTTGCTCAGTAGTTCTGATGTTCAGGTGGTCTTTGCTGTTTTCCTTGCACTGTATGTGATTTTTTTTCTCTCTCTCTGTTTAGAAGCAATTGGTGCTTTAGAAATCTACATTTCTTCTGGGAAATGTGATAAATAAACTCGCTAAAACTCTGCTTAGGCCACACTTGGAATATCGTATTCAGATCTGGTCGCCTCATTGGGGGAACATTGTACTCACTTTAGGGGAGATTTACCAGAATGCTGCCTGGAGTAGAGAGTGTGTCTTGAGGTTGGGTTGAGCGAGCGAGGGCTTGTCCCTTTGGAGTGATGAGAATGAAAAGTGACTTGATAGAGGTGCAGAAGATGAGAGGCATAGATAGCCAGAGATGTTTTCCCAGGGTGGAAATGGCTAATGCGAGGGGGTATAATTTTATGGTGGTTTGTTTGTAGGAAGTATGGAGGGGGGTTGTCAGAGGTAGGTTTTTTTTGTAGAATAGTGAGTGTGTGGAACGTGGTGGTAGAGGCAGATACATTAGGGACATTTAAGAGGCTGTTATATAGACACATGGATGATGGAAAAATGATGGTCTCTGTAGAAGGGTAGGGTTAGATTGATTGAGTAGGTTACAAGGTCAGTGTAGCATTGAGGTCTGACGGGCCAGTATTATGCCGTGAATTTCTATAATCTAAGGAGTAATCATATCATGTATGGAAGTTGGTGAGGGAAAGTAACATCTTAATTGTTTTTGAACCTATGGGATTGATATTAGGAAGAGAGAATGTCCTGAATGGATGGAGCCTCTGATTTTGCCGGCTGTGTTACGGAGGCAGTGGGAAGTATGGACCAGAGTCCCTGGAGGGGAGGCTGGCTCCCATGATGTGCTGAGCTGTGTTCACAGCACTGTAGCTTCTTGAAGTCAGGTGCGTAGCAGATGCCATATCAGGCCATTGTTCATCTAGATATATGGTGCATCGATAACATCTGGTAGGTGATCAGAAATTAACGGAGGTTTCAGCGCAGAATCTAGCTCCCTCCGCACTGGCTAAGTTACCATCCTTCCTTTCTGGCATGATGCTGCAACAAGAAAGCAGTATCCACCATCAACCACCACCATCCAGTCCACGATCTCATCCATCATCAACCCCCACCATCCAGTCCACGATCTCTTCCACCATCCAGTCCACGATCTCTTCCACCATCCAGTCCACGATCTCTTCCACCATCCAGTCCACGATCTCTTCCACCATCCAGTCCACGATCTCTTCCACCATCCAGTCCACGATCTCTTCCACCATCCAGTCCACGATCTCTTCCACCATCCAGTCCACGATCTCTTCCACCATCCAGTCCACGATCTCTTCCACCATCAACCCCCACCATCCAGTCCACGATCTCTTCCACCATCCAGTCCACGATCTCTTCCACCATCCAGTCCACGATCTCTCCACCATCCACCATCCAGTCCACGATCTCTTCCACCATCAACCCCACCATCCAGTCCACGATCTCTTCCACCATCAACCCCACCATCCAGTCCACGATCTCTACCACCATCCAGTCCACGCTCTCTTCCACCATCAACTCCCACCATCCAGTCCACGATCTCATCCACCATCCAGTCCACGATCTCTTCCACCATCCAGTCCACGATCTCTTCCACCATCAACCCCCACCATCCAGTCCACGATCTCTTCCACCATCAACCCCCACCATCCAGTCCACGATCTCTTCCACCATCAACCCCGACCATCCAGTCCACGATCTCATCCACCATCAACCCCCACCATCCAGTCCACGATCTCATCCACCATCAACCCCCACCATCCAGTCCACGATCTCTTCCACCATCAACTCCCACCATCCAGTCCACGATCTCATCCACCATCAACCCCCACCATCCAGTCCAAGCTCTCTTCCACCATGAACTCCCACCATCCAGTCCACGATCTCATCCACCATCCAGTCCACGATCTCATCCACCATCCAGTCCACGATCTCATCCACCATCCAGTCCACGATCTCATCCACCATCCAGTCCACGATCTGTTCCACCATCCAGTCCACGATCTGTTCCACCATCCAGTCCACGATCTGTTCCACCATCCAGTCCACGATCTGTTCCACCATCCAGTCCACGATCTCTTCCACCATCAACCCCCACCATCCACTCCACGATCTCTTCCACCATCAACCCCCACCATCCAGTCCAAGCTGTCTTCCACCATCAACCCCCACCATCCAGTCCACGCTCTCATCCACCATCAACCCCCACCATCCAGTCCAAGTTGTCTCCCACCATCCAGTCCAAGCTGTCTTCCACCATCAACCCCCACCATCCAGTCGAAGCTGTCTTCCACCATCAACCCCCACCATCCAGTCCACGCTCTCATCCACCATCAACCCCCACCATCCAGTCCAAGTTGTCTTCCACCATCAACCCCCACCATCCAGTCCACGATCTCATCCACCATCAACCTCCACCATCCAGTCCACGCTCTCATCCACCATCAACCCCCACCATCCAGTCCACGCTCTCATCCACCATCAACCCCCACCATCCAGTCCACGCTCTCATCCACCATCAACCCCCACCATCCAGTCCACGATCTCATCCACCATCAACTCCCACCATCCAGTCCACGATCTCTTCCACCATCAACCCCCACCATCCAGTCCACGATCTCATCCACCATCACCCTCCACCATCCAGTCCACGATCTCTTCCACCATCAACCCCCACCATCCAGTCCACGATCTCATCCACCATCAACTCCCACCATCCAGTCCACGATCTCATCCACCATCAACCCCCACCATCCTGTCCACGATCTCATCCACCATCAACCCCCACCATCCAGTCCACGATCTCTTCCACCATCAACCCCCACCATCCAGTCCACGATCTCTTCCACCATCAACCCCCACCATCCAGTCCACGATCTCTTCCACCATCAACCACCACCATCTAGTTCACGCTCTCTTCTACCATGAACTCCCACCATCCAGTCCACGATCTCTTCCACCATCAACCACCACCATCCAGTCCACGCTCTCTTCCACCATGAACTCCCACCATCCAGTCCACGCTCTCATCCACCATCAACTCCCACCATCCAGTCCAAGATCTCTTCCACCATCAACCCCCACCATCCAGTCCACGATCTCATCCACCATCAACCCCCACCATCCAGTCCACGATCTCATCCACCATCAACCCCCACCATCCAGTCCACGATCTCTTCCACCATCAACCCCCACCATCCAGTCCACGATCTCTTCCACCATCAACCCCCACCATCCAGTCCACGCTCTCATCCACCATCAACCTCCACCATCCAGTCCACGATCTCATCCACCATCAACCCCACCATCCAGTCCACGATCTCTTCCACCATCAACCCCCACCATCCAGTCCACGCTCTCATCCACCATCAACCTCCACCATCCAGTCCAAGCTCTCTTCCACCATGAACTCCCACCATCCAGTCCACGATCTCATCCACCATCCAGTCCACGATCTCATCCACCATCCAGTCCACGATCTCATCCACCATCCAGTCCACGATCTCATCCACCATCCAGTCCACGATCTCATCCACCATCCAGTCCATGATCTCATCCACCATCCAGTCCACAATCTCATCCATCATCAAACCCCACCATCCAGTCCACAATCTCTTCCACCATCAACCCCCACCATCCAGTCCAACCTCTCTTCCACCATCAACCCCACCATCCAGTCCACGATCTCTTCCACCATCAACCCCCACCATCCACTCCACGATCTCATCCACCATCAACCACCACCATCCAGTCCACGCTCTCTTCCACCATCAACCCCCACCATCCAGTCCACGATCTCTTCCACCATCAACCCCCACCATCCAGTCCACGCTCTCTTCCACCATCCAGTCCACGATCTCATCCACCATCAACCCCCACCATCGTCCACGATCTCATCCACCATCAACCCCCACCATCGTCCACGATCTCATCCACCATCAACCCCCACCATCGTCCACGATCTCATCCACCATCAACCACCATCCACGATCTCAACCACCATCAACCCCACCATCGTCCACGATCTCAACCACCATCAACCCCCACCATCGTCCACGATCTCATCCACCATCAACCACCACCATCCAGTTCACGCTCTCTTCCACCATGAACTCCCACCATCCAGTTCACGCTCTCATCCACCATCAACTCCCACCATCCAGTCCAAGCTCACTTCCACCATCAACTCCCACCATCCAGTCCACGATCTCATCCACCATCCAGTCCACGATCTCATCCACCATCCAGTCCACGATCTCATCCACCATCCAGTCCACGATCTCTACCACCATTCCAGTCCACGCTCTCATCCACCATCAACTCTACCACCATCCAGTCCACGCTCTCTTCCACCATCAACCCCCACCATCCAGTCCACGCTCTCATCCACCATCAACCCCCACCATCCAGTCCACGATCTCATCCACCATCAACCCCCACCATCCAGTCCACGATCTCTTCCACCATCAACCCCCACCATCCAGTCCACGATCTCTTCCACCATCAACCCCCACCATCCAGTCCACGATCTCATCCACCATCAACCCCCACCATCCAGTCCACGATCTCTTCCACCATCAACCCCCACCATCCAGTCCACGCTCTCATCCACCATCAACCTCCACCATCCAGTCCACGCTCTCATCCACCATCAACCCCCACCATCCAGTCCACGATCTCATCCACCATCAACCCCCACCATCCAGTCCAAGTTGTCTTCCACCATCAACCCCCACCATCCAGTCCACGCTCTCATCCACCATCAACCTCCACCATCCAGTCCACGCTCTCATCCACCATCAACCCCCACCATCCAGTCCACGCTCTCATCCACCATCAACCCCCACCATCCAGTCCACGCTCTCATCCACCATCAACCCCCACCATCCAGTCCACGATCTCATCCACCATCAACTCCCACCATCCAGTCCACGATCTCATCCACCATCAACCCCCACCATCCAGTCCACGATCTCATCCACCATCCAGTCCACGATCTCATCCACCATCCAGTCCACGATCTCTACCACCATCAACCCCACCATCCAGTCCACGATCTCTTCCACCATCAACCCCACCATCCAGTCCACGCTCTCTTCCACCATCAACCCCCACCATCCAGTCCACGCTCTCTTCCACCATCAACCCCCACCATCCAGTCCACGATCTCATCCACCATCAACCCCCACCATCCAGTCCACGATCTCATCCACCATCAACCCCCACCATCCAGTCCACGATCTCTTCCACCATCAACCCCCACCATCGTCCACGATCTCATCCACCATCAACCCCCACCATCCAGTCCACGCTCTCATCCACCATCAACCCCCACCATCCAGTCCACGCTCTCATCCACCATCAACCCCCACCATCCAGTCCACGATCTCATCCACCATCAACCCCCACCATCCAGTCCACGCTCTCATCCACCATCAACCCCCACCATCCAGTCCACGATCTCATCCACCATCAACTCCCACCATCCAGTCCACGATCTCATCCACCATCAACCCCCACCATCCAGTCCACGATCTCATCCACCATCAACCTCCACCATCCAGTCCACGATCTCATCCACCATCAACCCCCACCATCCAGTCCACGATCTCTTCCACCATCAACCCCCACCATCCAGTCCACGATCTCTTCCACCATCAACCCCCACCATCCAGTCCACGCTCTCATCCACCATCAACCCCCACCATCCAGTCCACGCTCTCATCCACCATCAACCCCCACCATCCAGTCCACGATCTCATCCACCATCAACTCCCACCATCCAGTCCACGATCTCATCCACCATCAACCCCCACCATCCAGTCCACGATCTCTTCCACCATCAACCCCCACCATCCAGTCCACGATCTCATCCACCATCAACCCCCACCATCCAGTCCACGATCTCTTCCACCATCAACCCCCACCATCCAGTCCACGATCTCTTCCACCATCAACCCCCACCATCCAGTCCACGATCTCTACCACCATCAACCCCCACCATCCAGTCCACGATCTCTTCCACCATCAACCCCCACCATCCAGTCCACGATCTCATCCACCATCAACCCCCACCATCGTCCACGATCTCATCCACCATCAACCCCCACCATCCAGTCCACGATCTCATCCACCATCAACCCCCACCATCGTCCACGATCTCATCCACCATCAACCCCCACCATCGTCCACGATCTCATCCACCATCAACCCCCACCATCGTCCACGATCTCATCCACCATCAACTCCCACCATCCAGTCCACGCTCTCACCCACCATCAACTCCCACCATCCAGTCCAAGCTCTCTTCCACCATCAACCCCCACCATCCAGTCCACGATCTCATCCACCATCCAGTCCATGATCTCATCCACCATCAACCCCCACCATCCAGTCCACGATCTCTACCACCATCAACCCCACCATCCAGTCCACGCTCTCTTCCACCATCAACACCCACCATCCAGTCCACGCTCTCATCCACCATCAACTCCCACCATCCAGTGTCCAAGCTCTCTTCCACCATGAACTCCCACCATCCAGTCCACGATCTCATCCACCATCAACCCCCACCATCCAGTCCACGATCTCTTCCACCATCAACCCCCACCATCCAGTCCACGCTCTCATCCACCATCAACCCCACCATCCAGTCCACGCTCTCATCCACCATCAACCCCCACCATCCAGTCCACGCTCTCATCCACCATCAACCCCCACCATCCAGTCCACGATCTCATCCACCATCAACTCCCACCATCCAGTCCACGATCTCATCCACCATCAACCCCCACCATCCAGTCCACGATCTCATCCACCATCAACCCCCACCATCCAGTCCACGATCTCATCCACCATCAACCCCCACCATCCAGTCCACGATCTCTTCCACCATCAACCCCCACCATCCAGTCCACGATCTCTTCCACCATCAACCCCCACCATCCAGTCGACGCTCTCATCCACCATCACCCTCCACATTCCAGTCCACGCTCTCATCCACCATCAACCCCCACCATCCAGTCCACGATCTGATCCACCATCAACTCCCACCATCCAGTCCACGATCGCATCCACCATCAACCCCCACCATCCTGTCCACGATCTCATCCACCATCAACCCCCACCATCCAGTCCACGATCTCATCCACCATCAACCCCCACCATCCAGTCCACGATATCTTCCACCATCAACCCCCACCATCCAGTCCACGATCTCTTCCACCATCAACCCCCACCATCCAGTCCACGATCTCTTCCACCATCAACCCCCACCATCCAGTCCACGCTCTCATCCACCATCACCCTCCACCATCCAGTCCACGATCTCATCCACCATCAACCCCACCATCCAGTCCACGCTCTCATCCACTATCAACTCCCACCATCCAGTCCAAGCTCTCTTCCACCATGAACTCCCACCATCCAGTCAACGATCACATCCACCATCAACCTCCACCATCCAGTCCACGATGTCATCCACCATCAACCCCCACCATCCAGTCCAAGCTGTCTTCCACCATCAACCCCCACCATCCAGTCCACGCTCTCATCCACCATCAACCTCCACCATCCAGTCCACGATCTCTTCCACCATCAACCCCCACCATCCAGTCCACGATCTCTTCCACCATCAACCCCCACCATCCAGTCCACGATCTCTTCCACCATCAACTCCCACCATCCAGTCCACGATCTCATCCACCATCAACTCCCACCATCCAGTCCACGATCTCATCCACCATCAACCCCCACCATCCAGTCCACGATCTCATCCACCATCAACCCCCACCATCCAGTCCACGATCTCATCCACCATCAACCCCCACCATCCAGTCCACGATCTCATCCACCATCAACCCCCACCATCCAGTCCACGATCTCATCCACCATCAACCCCCACCATCCAGTCCACGATCTCATCCACCATCAACCCCCACCATCCAGTCCACGATCTCTTCCACCATCAACCCCCACCATCCAGTCCACGCTCTCATCCACCATCAACCTCCACCATCCAGTCCAAGCTCTCTTCCACCATGAACTCCCACCATCCAGTCCACGATCTCATCCACCATCCAGTCCACGATCTCATCCACCATCCAGTCCACGATCTCATCCACCATCCAGTCCACGATCTCATCCACCATCCAGTCCACAATCTCATCCATCATCAAACCCCACCATCCAGTCCACAATCTCTTCCACCATCAACCCCCACCATCCAGTCCAACCTCTCTTCCACCATCAACCCCCACCATCCAGTCCAAGCTGTCTTCCACCATCAACCCCCACCATCCAGTCCAAGCTGTCTTCCACCATCAACCCCCACCATCCAGTCCACGCTCTCATCCACCATCAACCCCCACCATCCAGTCCAAGTTGTCTTCCACCATCAACCCCCACCATCCAGTCCACGCTCTCATCCACCATCAACCTCCACCATCCAGTCCACGCTCTCATCCACCATCAACCCCCACCATCCAGTCCAAGCTGTCTTCCACCATCAACCCCCACCATCCAGTCCAAGCTGTCTTCCACCATCAACCCCCACCATCCAGTCCACGCTCTCATCCACCATCAACCCCCACCATCCAGTCCAAGTTGTCTTCCACCATCAACCCCCACCATCCAGTCCACGCTCTCATCCACCATCAACCTCCACCATCCAGTCCACGCTCTCATCCACCATCAACCCCCACCATCCAGTCCACGCTCTCATCCACCATCAACCCCCACCATCCAGTCCACGCTCTCATCCACCATCAACCCCCACCATCCAGTCCACGATCTCATCCACCATCAACTCCCACCATCCAGTCCACGATCTCTTCCACCATCAACCCCCACCATCCAGTCCACGCTCTCATCCACCATCACCCTCCACCATCCAGTCCACGCTCTCATCCACCATCAACCCCCACCATCCAGTCCAAGATCTCATCCACCATCAACTCCCACCATCCAGTCCACGATCGCATCCACCATCAACCCCCACCATCCTGTCCACGATCTCATCCACCATCAACCCCCACCATCCAGTCCACGATCTCATCCACCATCAACCCCCACCATCCAGTCCACGATATCTTCCACCATCAACCCCCACCATCCAGTCCACGATCTCTTCCGCCATCAACCCCCACCATCCAGTCCACGCTCTCATCCACCATCACCCTCCACCATCCAGTCCACGATCTCATCCACCATCAACCCCACCATCCAGTCCACGCTCTCATCCACTATCAACTCCCACCATCCAGTCCAAGCTCTCTTCCACCATGAACTCCCACCATCCAGTCCACGATCTCATCCACTATCCAGTCCACAATCTCATCCATCATCAACCCCCACCATCCAGTCCACAATCTCTACCACCATCAACCCCACCATCCAGTCCATGCTCTCGTCCGCCATCAACCCCCACCATCCAGTCCACGCTCTCATCCACCAACAACCCCCACCATCCAGTCCACGACCTCATCCATCATCAACCCCCACCATCCAGTCCACGATCTCTTCCACCATCAACCCCCACCATCCAGTCCACGCTCTCATCCACCATCAACCTCCACCATCCAGTCCACGATCTCATCCACCATCAACCCCCACCATCCAGTCCACGCTCTCATCCACCATCAAGCTCCACCATCCAGTCCACGATCTCTTCCACCATCAACCCCCACCATCCAGTCCACGATCTCTTTCACCATCAACCCCCACCATCCAGTCCACGATCTCTTCCACCATCAACTCCCACCATCCAGTCCACGATCTCATCCACCATCAACTCCCACCATCCAGTCCACGATCTCATCCACCATCAACTCCCACCATCCAGTCCACGATCTCATCCACCATCAACCCCCACCATCCAGTCCACGATCTCATCCACCATCAACCCCCACCATCCAGTCCACGATCTCATCCACCATCAACCCCCACCATCCAGTCCACGATCTCATCCACCATCAACCCCCACCATCCAGTCCACGATCTCATCCACCATCAACCCCCACCATCCAGTCCACGATCTCATCCACCATCAACCCCCACCATCCAGTCCACGCTCTCATCCACCATCAACCTCCACCATCCAGTCCATGATCTCATCCACCATCAACTCCCACCATCCAGTCCACGATCTCTTCCACCATCAACCCCCACCATCCAGTCCACGCTCTCATCCACCATCAACCCCCACCATCCAGTCCACGATCTCATCCACCATCAACCCCCACCATCCAGTCCACGCTCTCATCCACCATCAACCTCCACCATCCAGTCCATGATCTCATCCACCATCAATCCCACCATCCAGTCCATGATCTCTTCCACCATCAACCCCCACCATCCAGTCCACGCTCTCATCCACCATCAACCCCCACCATCCAGTCCACGATCTCATCCACCATCAACCCCACCATCCAGTCCACGCTCTCATCCACCATGAACTCCCACCATCCAGTCCACGATCTCATCCACCATCCAGTCCATGATCTCATCTATCATCAACCCCACCATCCAGTCCACGATCTCTTCCACCATCAACCCCCACCATCCAGTCCATGATCTCTTCTACTACATCAGGCACAAGATTAAGAAGCCTTCAGCCCCATGTCACCACGGTCAGGGACACTTATTACCCTTCATATTATTACCCATCAGGCTCCTGAACCGGTGTAGATAACTTCACCAATACTCTGAACTGATTCTACAACCTACAGACTCACTTTCAATCACTCTGTACAACTTATATTCTCACTCTTTTTATTAAAAACAAAGTTGCACAGTTTATCGTTTTTTGCTGCTTGGTTGTTTGTTAGTCTTTGCTTATGTTTTTTTTTCATAAGTTCTATTGTATTTCCTTATTTTCCTGTAAATGCTTGCAAGAAAAATCAATCTCAGGGTCATATATTGTAACATATATGTACTCTGGTAAGTTTAACTTGAATTTTGATTTCAGTGTCGGCTCAGTTGAACACAAGTCCCCTGGCCTCGTTTCAAAGTTGGTAGTTCTTTGAAGAGGTTGACATGTTTTGCAAGAGCAAGTTATTTAATTACGCTTTGTTTCCGTGAAGATCGTGAGCACTCGAACGATAGGAGGAAACACTGGACATTTTTAACCACACTCGGTTAAAGTACCTTTGAGCAAGAACGTCTCAGTCCTTTACAGCTAACACATTTTAGTAAAGGGCGGGTACTAATTAGGAGGGATGTTTTGCATGGATTAAGTCCCACTGGTGAGAGAGTTGCTAATCAGGCCATCAGCTGATTAAAGATTAGCTTTATTTGTCGGTGAATGTGTCACTTGTCTTGAGCAGCTCGGAAGTATTGCCGTGCCTCTGGTGTCAACATGGCATACCCACAACTTGCTAACCTTCTGCGGTTTTGGAAGGTGGAGGAGGCAGAGAAAACTCGCGTGGTCATGAGGAGAATTGAACCCTGAGCTTGCATCTGGCTCTGTAAAGCACCACACTAAACACTACACCACCGTCTGTCCCTTTCTTTGAAGTTTCGGCTCCCTTGGGAGATGACATGGATTTTAAAGGAGACCCAGGACAGTTGGCTCATATTTTACGATGTATGAGTCCACCAAATGCGCCAGCAGATCTTTTCCATTCTGTCATGAACATCGAACAGCACAACACATGGAGAGGCCCTTCAGCCCACAATGATGTACTAACCTAATTACCCCTAATCCCTCCTGCCTGCACAGGGTCGCTATCCCTCCTTTCTCTGTACATCCATGTGCCTACCTAATGTCTGTTGTATACCTCCCCACCACCAATTCCGCCGACGTATTCTAGGCATCCACAATTTCCTGTGGGGGCGGGGGGGAGGAATCTGCACAACCTATCTCCTTTGAACTTTTCCATAAAACATTGGAACAGAATTAGGCCATTGAATCTGCTTTGCCGTTTGATCATGGCTGGTTTATTTTCTCCCTCAAATGCATTTCCTCTAATCTTGCACATCTTGACCCTGGGAGAAAGAGAACAGCTCATTATTGATGCCGTTTGTAGTTTTATAAACTTGTCACATCTCCCCTCAGTCTCTGCTACTCCAGAGGGGAAAAAACCCAAAATGTGTTCAACCTAGGGTTGCCAACTCTCTCACTCCCAAATAAGGGACAAAAGCAGCAGTCAAATACAGGACACTTGTGTTTACCTCGCGAAAGACTACCATGACCATGAATCCTTGCGCAGGCACCTGTGTGCGCGTGCGTAACGAGTGCATACATGTATATGCTTTTTTTTCTCTCTACAAATCGGTTATGGCTTAATCTTCCCGATTCTGATACACTGTACATACATTATTTCTATTTTATATAGGCTGTGTATTTAGCATATCATTCCTGCTTTTACTATATGTGTTATTTTAGGCTTTATGTGTTATTGGTATGATTTGGTAGGTTTTTTTTGGGTCTGGGAACGCTCAAAAATTTTCCTATTTAAATTAATGGTAATTGCTTCTGCGCTTTACACCATTTTGGCATGAAAGGTTTCATAGGAACGCTCTACCTTAGCAGGGGAGATGTGGGACAAGGGCATTCTCGTATGGGACAAACCAATTTATCCCAATATATGGGATGTCCCGGCTAATATGGGACAGGTGGCAACCCTAGTTCAACCTCTCCTTGTAGCACGTGCCCTCCAATTTAGACAGGTGGGCATCTCTGTCCATTCTCCCCGTGGACTGCAGAGGGGTTTTTTTTTGGGCCTTTCGGTTTCCTCCCACAGTCTAAAGACGTACTGTTTAGGTTAATTGCTCATCGTAAATTGTCCCATGATGAGGTTAAGGTTAATTGGGTTTTGCTGGGTCAGTGTGGCTTGAAGGACTAAAAGGGCCTACTCTGTGCTGTATCACTATTTGAAATAAACAAACAAACAAACATGCCTCTTTGTATCCTCTCCATAGCATCCACATCCTTCCTGTAATGAGAGACCAGAAATGAATGTCATACTCCAGATGTGGCCTAACCAGAGTTTTTCAGATCTGCAACATAATTTCCTGAACCTTGAACTCAATTCCTCACGTAGTAGGCCTTCTCTACCACATCTCTAATTTTGTGGCTTTTTTTTGATATGTTTTTTGTTTCTAATCGGAACAAAACAGACAAAACAGCACCTTTATTAGGAGTTTGTAAAGATTGCACATGCAACCGAAACTTTGACAAACTTTGATAGATGCACAGTGGTTGCATTTGCTGCCTGGAGTGGAAACACCAATGCCCTGGAACAGACAGGTCAACGGAAAGTAACGAATACAACATAGTCCACCACAGGCAAAGCCCTCCCCACCAGAAGAAAGCAGCATCCGCTATCAAGGACCCCTGTTACCCAGGCCATGCTCTCTTCTTGCTACTGCCATCAGGCAGGAGGTACAGGAGTGCTAGGTCCCACACCCACTGGGTTCAGAACCAGTTATCACTCTACAACCATCAAGCTCCTGAACCAGTGTGGATAACTTCACTCACCACAACTCTGAGTGAATTCTACAAACTACAGGCTTACTTTCAAGGACTCTTAACGACTTGTAGTCTCAGTATTATTTTGTTTCTTTTGCACAATAGTTTGTTAACCTTTATAGTTTTTCATAAATTCCAGTGTATTTCCTTATTTTCCTGTATATACCTGCAAGAAAACAAATCTTAAGGAAGTTTACAGTTATGTGCTTTGATAATAAACTTTGAGATAGATTTGATAGTTCCATATTCGTCAACAATGTGTCTGCCTCAGTTATGTGCGGAATTGTACAGCGGGGATTCCAACTCACAAATTACTCATGTGGAGTGTGCTGTCACTGAAAGGGAAATAAAACATTTTCAAACACTAGTTAGACTCTGCAATATGGCTAAACTGTTCCCTGTGTTTGCAGGCTCATGTCCCGGCCTTTGAGGACAGCATAAACACTCTATTTGCGCCTCTGCTCATTTCCTGCATCACTCTGAATGAGAAGGTCTCTGATACGTACACCTCCTTTGTCAGTGAGAACAACTACCTCTTCGCAGTTCGCCAGGTGGGTTCAAGACGTTTGCTTCAGCTGCGTGCTATGGTTTCAATGCCTGATGAATTTCACAAATAGTTTTGGGTCAAACGTGTTTACAAAACAGTATGTTCATAAACCTAAGAGACTTCAAGTCTCCGATCTGTGCTCAAAGGCTTGCAATATGGATGAAGGACATAGTCATAGAAAAGTTCAGCACCGAAACAGGCCATTTGGCCCATCTAGCCTGTGCCGAACCCTTTTTGTTAAAGGAGTGTCTCTTTTCAATATTTTTATTATTAATTTCTACATAGAAGAATACAGAGTACAAGAAATATATAAGTCAAAAAAAGATAAAATAATACCAATACATATTTGAATCACACTTGCAACCTCATTACTCTATATTCATGTCAATTAAATCAAATCATAATATTGAAATAGGATAATTTTATTATACAAAAATAATCTAAACCCACTACCAAGATTGAAGCTGCTTGCTAAAGAAAGAAAGAAGGAAAAAAAACCCTTATCATATAGTGAAATGTTATTAGCCAATATCTGTACTTTACCAACAAATCAAAGATTTTGAAAATAGTTCAAAAATGGCCCCCACAATCTGTGAAAGTCTTGGCTAGATTCAGAAATTGAACAACGGATCTTTTCTAAATTTAAACATGTCATAATATCATGTAACCACTGAGTGTGAGTGGGTGGAACAACATCCTTCCATTTAAGCAAGAGTATCCTCCCAGCTATAGGAGAAATAAAAGCCAAAATGTGTAAATCAGACATCTCCAGAATAATATGGTTTTCTCCAACAAGACCGAATAAAGCAGTCAAAGGGTTAGCTTAAAATTTACTTTGAGAAGTACAGAAAAGGTTTGAAATACTTTCTTCCAGTATTTCCCAAGACTTGGACATGTCCAAAACATATGAATTATTATTACATCTATCACAAAAGGGAGATATGTCTGAATAAAAATGAGATAGCTTATCCTTGGTCATGTGGACCCTATGGACCATGTTAAATTGTAAGAGGGAGTGGCAGGCACATAACGATGAAGTGTTAACCAATTAGAAAATTTCATTTGGAGTTTCCTCAGAAATTGAAGTCTGTAAATCTTGTTCCCAAAGATGTGCCGAACCATTTAAACTGCCTACTCCCATTGACCTGCACCCAGACCATAGCCGTCCATACTGCTACCATCCACGTACCTGTCCAAATTCCTCTGAAACGTTGAAACTGAGCTTGCGTGCACCACTTGTATTGGCAGCTCGATCCACGCTCTCACGACCCTCTGAGTGAAGAAACTTTCTCTCATGTTCCCCTAAACTTTTCACCTTTCACCGTTGACCCATGACCTCTGGTTGTCGTCCCACCCAACTTCAGTGGAAAACTCCAGCTTGCATTTACCCTATCTATATCCCTCGTAATTTTGTATACCTTTGTGGATGTTGGGCTGTCATAGGTCAGTGGGTCCTGGGTTCAGGTGTCTGTGTGAGCAGGAGGTACGAAGGCTGGTGAGCCGGCAGGCTTGGCACTCGGGGTCCTATCATTGGCTCGTCCTGAAGTCGATACTGAAGGTCAAGGCCCAAAGGGCGATTGGAAGTTGAGTCCAGTGGCTGAAGCTTGGAGACTGCATACTGGAGTCCTGCGTTTGGAGGACTGACTGTGTGTGTGTGTGTGTGTGTGTGTGTGTGTGTGTGTGTGTGTAAAGGGGCTTGTTCTGCTGCTGTTGTTTTGTTACTTGTGTTCTGTTGAACATTGAGGATATGCTATGCTGGTGCTGACGTGTACTGACACCTGTGAACTGCCCCCAGCGCATAATCAGGTTGTGTTGCTTATTAATGCAAATAATGCATTTCGATATGCATGTGCTAAATAAATAAACCTGACTCTGAGATAAACCCATAGCTGTGGTTCAGTGATCAAAAGCAAAGTTTTCATTGCTGGAAAGGAAAACACAGTGACCTGAGTACCTTGCAGGTCAGGCAGAATCTGTGGAGAGAGAAATTGAATTAATATCTGACTTTTCAACAGATGAAGAAGTTGTTCCCATTGAACCTTTGATGTTCCATACTTTCCCCTCATTGCCTTTCCATCTTTTCAAATTAAATTTGAGAGCAAACAGGTGATACTTAAGTCTCTCCATTGTTACTTCCTCAGATTGTCACCTTTGGAAGATCTGCTAGTGGGTTACTTGTAATCATCTGTGAGGTACAGTATTTACACATCAGGACCTGATGAAGGGTCACAGCCCAAAACATCAGTTCTTTAAAGATTTGAAGTACATTTATTATCAACGTATGTAGTGTACAACCCTGATAATCTTCTTCCCACAGACAGTTACAAAAGACAGAAACACCATGGAACCTGTTCAAAGAAAGCATCAAACTCCCAAAATGCGAAAAAAAAACACGAATCATGCAAACAGCAAAAAGAAGAAAAAAATATAAAACATCAAAACCACAGAATCCTTGAAAGAGTCGAGGAATGTTCAGTTTAGTTCCGTTCTGTTCTGTGACTTTCATTGACTGCAGGCCGTAGAACCAGACCATCCTGATCAAAATCACACACAGTAACAATAAAGAAATGTGTAACCAGAAACATGTATAACGTGAACTGCAGAGCCAATCCACAAACTGCATCGATTAAACCTACTGCAGACTTGAGCCTCTCGGAGGAGAGAGGGAGAGGGCGAAAACCCTCCCCCCAAAAATGCTCCATCCACTGGCAGCGGAGAGAGAGAGAGAGAGAGAGCAGTCACCCGCAGGCAGATAGTGCCGAACACCTGCTCACCTTCTGCTGTTGTCCTCATGGATTTGAATCTTGCTTGAAACTCTAATCGGGAGATTGTTGAGAAATGGAGTCGATGGTGCTCTCATGACCAACCTCCAGGTTTCTTGGCCTTCAGGCCACCCACTCCGCTCCAAACCTGATCGAACCCCCTAGGAGACAGCAAAGCGCTGGATCACTCAATCAGCCTTCGAAATGTAAATCTCGGGTTTCAATCACACTTCGCTTAATAGCAGAATCATATCTGAAAGAGGAGATGTAGTAGAAGAAGTAGTTTTGTGAACTGGCTGGAAGATGTCACCATTGCCTTCAGAAGATTCTGTTCCTCTCCAAAGTTGCTGCTGAGTTCCTCCAGTATTTTGTGTGTGTTACTCTGGATTTCCAGCTTCTGCGGAATCTCTTGTGTTTGATTTCCTATCCAGACATTCTCTCTTCCCCCTCTTGTAGGGCAGAAAATACGAAAGCCTTAATGGATGTGCCTCCAGGTTCAAGGACAACTTGTGCCACACTGTTATAGGACTATTGAGCAGTTTCTTAGTACAAAAAAGCAGTCTCTTGACCTGGGAAATTACCTCGTTGTAGCCTTGCATCTTATTGTCTGCCCACACTGCAATTTCTCTGTAACCGTAACACTCTGTTGTTATTTTCCCTGGTACTACCTCAGTGCTCTGTTGTAATGAACTGATCTGTATGAGTTGCTTGCAAAACTAAGTTTTTTCACTGTACTTTGGTATATGTGAAACTAATAAACCGCTTTTCCAAATTTAGATAATTGCATTTCTGATTTGTAATGCCATTGGAATCAACTAGCGATTAACAGTTGATGGTGCAATTGAATGCTGGTAAGTCTCCAGCTACCCAAGGTAGTGTTGGTTTAAAATGAATCATTATCTGCTTAAAAGTTTAAAAGAATATCTGAGAATGAAGCTCCATCCTTAACCCACGCAACACACACAAAAAATGCTGGTGGAACGCAGCAGGCCAGGCAGCATCTATAGGAAGAGGTACAGTCGACGTTTCGGTCCAGGACTCTTCGTCAGGACTAACTGAAAGAAGAGATAGTAAAAGATTTGAAAGTGGGGGGGGGGGGGGAGATCCGAAATGATCGGAGAAGACAGGAGGGGAAGGGTGGATCTAAGAACTGGAAAGTTGATTGGCAAAAGGGATACTCAACTTTCCAGCTCTTAGATCCACCCCTCCCCTCCTGTCTTCTATCATTTCGGATCTGCCCCTCCTACTTTCAAATCTCTTAATATCTCTTCTTTCAGTTAGTCCTGACAAAGGGTCCTGGCCTGAAACGTCGACTGTACCTCTTCCTATAGATGCTGCCTGGCCTGCTGCGTTCCACCAGCATATTTTGTGTGTGTTGCTTGAATTTGCAGCATCTGCAGATTTCCTCGTGTTTCCATCCTTAACCCAATCGTGTTTCTTTTGGATTTCAGTTTGGTGAGTGCACTTATATTGCTGTGAATGGAGACGGGTCAGAGAATGAAGATGACTTGAGACGGAAGATTTTTGTGCTGAAGAAGATCATAGATTTGCGTTTTGGGTTGGTGACTTTGGATGCTACCATCCTAAAGAAAATGTATGTAATAGTGATTTTTCTTGATTCATTTTTTTTTCCCATCAACTTGCAGATGTTCTTTCTCTCCTTTTGTCTGTTGGAGTGTTGTACACTCAGTGGCCACTTTATTAGGCACACCCGCTCTTTGATGTGAATATCTAATCAGCTAATCATGTGGCAGCAGCTCAATGCATAAAAGAATGCAGACACAGTCAAGAGGTTTGGTTGTTGTTGAGTCCAAACATCAGAATGGGGAAGAAATGTGATCTAAGTGACTTTGACCATGGAATGATTGTTGGTGCCAGACGGGGTGGTTTGAATATCTCTTGAATTGCTGAATTCTCCTAGAATTTTCATGCACAGCATTCTCTAGAGTTTACAGAAATTGGTGCGATAAACAAAAAAAAACACACACACACACATCCTGTGAGTGAAAATGCCTTGTTGATGAGAGAGATCAGAGGAAAAAGGCCTGAGTGGCTCAGGCTGACAGGAAGGTGACAGTAACTCAAATAACGACACGTTACAACAGTGATATGCAGAAGAGCATCCCTGAATGTACAGCACGGTAGTGTAGTGGTTAGCACAACACTTTACAGTACCAGTGATCTGGGTTCAATTCCCCCCACCGCCTGTAAGGAGTTTGTACATTCTCCCTGTGACCTTGTGAGTTTTTCCGGGTGCCCTGGTTTCCTCCCAAGGTCCAAAGGCGTACCGGTTGGTAGGTTAATTGGTCATTGTCAGTTGTCTCGTGATTAAACTAGGGTTAAATCGGGGGTTGCTGGGAGGCGTGGCTCGAAGGGACAGAAGGGCCTGTTCCGTGCTGTATCTCAATAAATAAATAGATGTCCATCCCTCCCCCTCCTGTTTTCTCCTATCATTTTGGATCTCCCCCTCCCCCTCTCACTTTCAAATCTCTTACTAACTCTTCCTTCAGTTAGTCCTGACGAAGGGTCTCGGCCTGAAACATAGAAACATAGAAAATCGGTGCAGGAGTAGGCCATTCGGCCCTTCGAGCCTGCACCGCCATTTATTATGATCATGGCTGATCATCCAACTCAGAACCCTGCCCCAGCCTTCCCTCCATACCCCCTGATCCCCGTAGCCACAAGGGCCATATCTAACTCCCTCTTAAATATAGCCAATGAACTGGCCTCAACTGTTTCCTGTGGCAGAGAATTCCACAGATTCACCACTCTCTGTGTGAAGAAGTTTTTCCTCATCTCAGTCCTAAAAGGCTTCCCCTTTATCCTCAAACTGTGACCCCTTGTTCTGGACTTCCCCAACATCGGGAACAAACGTCGACTGAAACTCTGCCAATAGATGCTGCCTGGCCTGCTGCGTTTACCAGCAACTTTGATGTGTGTTGGTTAAATAAATAGATGTGTTCAATTTTGAAGTGAACGGGCCATGTCAGCAGAAGACCATGAACATGCACTCAGTAGTACCTCCTGTACCTAGTAAAGTGGCCACAGAACATGTACAAGTCAAGGCTGAGTTGAAGTAAACTAATAAGCAATTGAAGACATTGAAGCTGAGTTGACTTTTGTTTGCTGCCAGTAAGCATTGTGGGAAAGCCACTGGGACACTGAAGCTTGGTGGTCTATTTTCTCTTTCACTATTGGCAATTGAGTCAATAAAGCTTGCACAAGCCAGTATTTGAGTTTGGATCTAACTGGACTGCATGGCTTTGTCTGTAGTTAGTAATAAACTTGGTGAGGTATCCAAGGGTTTGGTGATTTATTCTTTCTTTGGGGAGGGGAGGGAACGTCGACTCAGACCATGAGAGGCCTGTGACGGGCATTTTCATGCCTTACAAGGCGCAGATTGGAAGTCTGTGTGGGGCGCCACCCCAGAGTATTATTTCGTTACTTTGTGTTTATTTAGTGATACAACACAGTAATGGGCCCTTCCAGCCCAATGAGCCCCTGCCATCCAGTTACACCATGTGACCAACTAACCTACCAATCCGAGTGCCTTTGGAACGTGGGAGGAAATTGGAGCACCCGGAGGAAACCCGAATGGTCACAGGGAGGACGTATGAACTCCTTACAGAGAGTGGTGGGATTTGAACCCGGACCGCTGGAGCAGTAATAGTGTTACGCTAACCACTACACCATCGTGCTCAGGAATTGGAACACAGAGTGGTTGGGATAAATTTACAAAGCACAAGTGCTGGGAGTCTCTTTGGACAAGTGTCTCAGCCAATTTCAGTAGCCTTCTGCATTTGGTCTGAATATAGAATTAATCCAGGTACCTTCCGAAGTAAAAGAGGCTCTCAGTTACATTGGCACTACAGCACAGAAGCAGCTCCTCTACGTTAATAGCCAAGTGCTGGTGTTTATGTTCCGTGTGAGCTTCCTTGCTGGCCTTGCGGTGTGAGGAATCAGGATCAGGTTTATTATATTGACAGTGATGTGAAATTGGTTGATTTGTGGCAGCAGTATGGTGCAAAGGCATAAAAATGTATAAATAGTCAAAAAAAGGAATAACAAAGTGGTGTTGATGGACCATTCAGAAATCTGATGATAGAGGGAAGAAGCTGTTTCTAAATCGTTGAATGTGGGTCTTCAGGCTCCTGTCCTTCCTCCCCAGTGGAATGACAAGAAGAGTACATGTCACAGATGATGAAGGTTTGTATTGATGGATGCTGCCTTCTTCAGCACCACCTCTTGATTCTACGTAAATGCTCTTTTTGAATATGTATCGAGGAAGCAAAACTAAAGAGCCAAGCTGGCCTTGAGGAAGTATTTCAAAGGTGTAGTGGCCACAGAAAGTTGTCAGCTCCATCATGGGTACTAGCCTCTGTATTATCCAAGTCATCTTCAAGGAGCGGTGTCTCAGAAAGGCTGTGTCCATTATTAAGGACCCCAATCACCCAGAACATGCCCTCTTCCAAACAAGAGAAAATCGGCAGATGCTAGAAATGCTGGAGGAACTCAGCAGACCAGGCAGCGTCTGTGGAAAAGAGTACAGTCGACACTTTGGGCTGAGACCCTTCAACAGGACAGTGTGGGTCTCGGCCCTAAACGTTGACCGTACTCTTTTTCCATAGGCATGCCCTCTTCCCATGCTTATTGTCAGGAAGGAGATACAGAAATCTGAAGGCACACACTTAGTGATTCAGGAACAGCTTCTTCCCCTCTGCCATCCGATTTCTGAATGGACATTGAGCCCATGAACACTACCTCACTTTTTTCTATTATTTCTGTTTTTGCACAATTTTTAATTTAACTATTTACTGTTCATATATATACTTGCTATAATTGATTTTTAATTGCTATATTATCAAGTATTGCATTGTACTGCTGCTGCAAAGGTAACAGATTTCATGACAGTCATGTTAAACCTGATAAGGGAAACCTTTTGCTTCTAATCAAACTTTTGAAGATTTGGGATGTGGACAGCATCGATATGACCACAAAACAATGGGCAGCAGTGGTTAGTGTTATGGTACTAGCTGTAAGATGAGGGTTCGATTCCCGCCACTGTCCATAAGGAGTTTGTATGCTTTTCCCCCTCATGATCTTGTGGGTTTCCTCCGGGTGCTCCAGGTTCCTCCCACATTCCAAAGACATAAAGATTAGAGTTAGTAAGTTGTGGACATGTTATTCGTGAGCAAGTAAACATTTGCAGGCTGCCCATGCTAAAATTGTCCCTGATAGGATTTGATGCAATTGACACAGGTCACTGTATGTTTTGATGTACAGTGACAAGTAAAGCTTAATCTTAAAACATTGGAGCAGAATCAGGCCATTCGGTCCATTAAGTCTCCTCTGCCTTTCAATCACGGCTGATTTATTATCCATCTCAACCCCATTCTCCTGCCTTTTTGTAACCTTTGACACTCTTGGTAATCAAGAAACTATCAACCTTCCCTTTAGATATACCCAGTCACTTGTCCTCCACAGCAGTCTGTGACAACGAATTCTGATATTGGGTGTCGTCTATTCTTTTTTACCTTGCTGTGATTGAAAGTCAGTCATGTAGTACAGAATTGTCAAGCTCTTAGAACAGGCCCTTAGCCCATGATGTTCCAACCTTTTTAACCTACTCTAAGATCAATCTAACCTCCCCTTTCAACATAATCCTCCATTTCTCTTTCATCTATGTGCCTATCCTAGAGTGCCTTAAATGTCGGTAATGTATCTGCCTTTACCACCACCCCGGCAGCGTGTTCCACACCCCTGCCACTATCAGTTTGGGAGGGGGGAGAACTTGCCTATACTTTCTTCCAAACACCTTGAAGGTATGCCCCCTGGTGTTAGCCGATTCCACCCCAGCAGAATAGCCTCTGGCTATCCACTCTATCAGTACCTTTTAACATCTTGCGCATCTCTATCAAGTCACTTCTCATCCTCCTTTGCTCTAAAGAGAAAAGTCCTAGCTCACTCATGATATACTCTTTAATCCAGGCAGTATACTGGCAAATCTCCTCCACACCATCTCTAAAGCTTCCACATTCTTCCTATAATGCAGCAACCAGAACTGAACACAATATTCCAAGGGTAGTCTAACCAGGGTTTTATCGAGCTACAACATTACCTCGCAGTTCTTGAACTCAATCCCCCGACTAATGAAGCCTAACACACCATAGGTCTTCTTAACCATTCTATGAACTTCCGTTGCATCTTTGAGGGATCTATGGTCAAGGACACCAAGATTGCTTTGTTCCTCAACACTGTTAAGAACCCTACCATTAACCCTGTATTCTGCCTACATTCGTCTTTTCTCAGCCCAGCACCTATCATGTCCCATTGACAACCTTCTGCACCATCTACAACACCACCAACCTTCATGTCAGCTGTAAGCTTACTGATCCACCCTTACACTTCCTCAACTAAGCCATTTATAAAAATATCAAAGAGCAAGGGACCCAGAACAGATCCTTATGGAAGACAACTGGTCACCGACCTCCTAGGCAGAATACAGTATACTATATAAGCTACCACCCCCTGCCTTGTGTAGGCAAAACAATTCCTAATCCATACAGCCAAGTTTCCTGGTTCATTACTAAAAGCTCAACAACCTTTCCCATTTGTTTCCCGAAGTAGCCTGTGGTAGATCTCACACAGCCCTGGCTCCTTACTAATGCTTCTTCCTGTTCTCTCAGGTTGAGGCCCCAAGACACTGAGCAACGTTGTAAGGTGTGGAAGATGCTTCAAGACCTCCTGATCACATATAGTCACCTGAGGGCAGAAGACCAGAGTTTCCTGGTGGAGGTAATGAAATATTACTGTGCAGTGACGTTTTGCATCCTAAAATAGTTAATGGAGTTGTTGTCTTCCAGGCTTTTTAGGTAATGTTTTGTATGGAAGAACACAATATACCACATTGCCAGCCTTAGTGAACAAGGTGACTCCTCATTATATGCAAGTTGTGGAAGTTTAGAGAGGGTGCAGAGGAGGTTTGCCGGGATGTTGTCTGGATTATGGAGCATGCCTTATGAGGAAAGGTTGAGCGAGCTCGGGCTTTTCTCTTTGGAGTGAAAGAGGATGAGAGATGACTTGATGGAGGTGTACAAGATAAGCGACACAGAGAGTTCCCAAAGTGGAAAGGGCGTAATTTTAAGACTGGAGGAAGGCACAGAGAAGATGTCGGGTGGATTCTATGCACAGAGTGGTGGGTGCGTGGAACCTGCTGTCAGGGGTGGTGGAGGCAGATGCATTAGGGGCATTTAAGATGGGCAAATTGATGAAAGAAAATGGAGGGCCATGGAGAGGCAATGGTTAGATTGATCTTGGAGTCAGTTAAATGGTTGGCATAACATCGTGGATCGAAGGTCCTGTACAGTTCTATGTTCATTGAAAGTCAGGAATATTTGGGGATCTTGTGATGAGGAGCTTGGCTCTGATCTACATCTGCATGGTCTAGTGATAGTTTTTTTAAAAATAATATTTTAATTGAATTTTACATATATTTCACATATACAAATAAACAATAATAATAATTAAACTAAATAGTAAAACACGTCCTCATATTTTTCACAATCATCAAAGGAAAAGAGATATAACATTTCACATACTTCACATATTTAATAAAGAAATAAAATAAAAACACATCAGAAAAAAAACTGTAGAAGCACTCAACCACACACAGCTATTTCAAAATGACTGTGCACTTTGACGTCCAAGAAACTCCAGTAAAGGTTTCCACACGTTTTCAAATTCTCCTGCCCTTCCCCTGGTTATGTAAGTCAGTCTCTCCAATACAATACAAGCTGCCATCTCCTTCACCCATACAAGTATCGAAGGTATATCCATTTTTCTCCAAGAAAAAGCTATCATCTTCCTGGCCTGGAAGAGTCCAAAGTCAATTAAAATTGACTGTTTTGGACTAACAGTGAAGTTCTTTGTATAGATACCTAGCTCACACATTTTTGCTTGGTGAGGCACCTTTACTCCAACAATCTCAGATATAGTCTGAACAACTGTTTTCCAGTATTTTTTAAATTTTGGACAGTCCCATACACAGTGAAACAGAGAACCGTTTTCTTCTAAACATTTAACACAAGTGTCCGGGATGTCAGGGGATCAATGGTTCAGTTTGACCAGGGTAATATAAGTTCTCATTAACCATTTGTATTGTAGTAGCTTCATTATCATATTAATCGATTGTTTTTGGGATTCTAAGCATGCCATTTCCCACTCAGTTTCTTGTATGTCCTCTTGAACATCCAGTCTCCATGCCTCCAGTCTGTCAATGGTGGACTCCTTATCATATGACGTCAAAGCTGTAGCGAATAAAGAAATCTGACTCCTCCCCTTTAGGTTTGGAAGTGTGAGATTTTCAAGAGGTGATAGTGGTGGTTCAGATATTAAATGCTTATATTTTGATAATATGGAATGTCTCAGTTGCAAATATTTTAAAGTATTTTTTTTTAGGAATATGGTATGTCTGACACAATTGATCAAATGTAATAAGATTACCATTTATATAAAGGTCCTCTATTTTCTGCACACCTTTGGCTGCCCAGATTCTGAAACCACCATCTGCTCTTCCTGCCCTGAAGTATGTCTTGCCCCATATTGCGGAAAAGCGAGAGATGGGAGGAGTATCTTTGATATGCTTTGTACCAGATGTCAATAGTATATTTGAGGAAAGGGTTCTCAGTTGTTCTTTTCAGATTTCTTGGATCTGCAGAGTATAGATAGAGCTTTAATTGGAGGTTTGGTACTGATGCCTGTTCAATATTCACCCAGGCTGGAAGGGCCTCCACTGAGAAATAAAACATTGCAGAACGTAACTGAGCAGACCAATAATACCATTTCAGGTTTGGTAGCCGTAGCCCTCCCCTTTCATAAGGCAGGTCTAGCAGCCTAAGTCTCAGTCTAGATGTTTTATTATTCCAAATGAATTTACTGAAAATACTACTAAGCTTATCAAAAAATGATTTTGGTAGTGGGAGAGGAAGTGATTGAAAAAGGTATAGAAATTTTGGTAATATATTCATTTTGATCATGTTTATACGGCCAATCATTGATATGGGCATTGTTATCCATCAATCCAATGTCTCCTTCGCTTCGTCCACTAGTGGATCATAGTTTGTTGGGACGATCGTTTTAATTTCAGGGGCAATTTTGACACCAGGGCAGGTAAATCCTTCCTTTGCATTTATAAATGGGGTTTTTATGACTGGTTTCAGTCTTTCTTCTTTGTTCAAAAATAGTATTGATGATTTTGAGTTGTTAATGTTATAACCAGAGAACTGCCCAAACAATTCAATCTGTTGCATTAAGTTTGGAATACTGATGGATAAATTTGTTTAAAAAAAAGAATCATGTTGTCAGCATATAAGGATATTGTATGTTCCTGTTCTCCTAGCTGGATGCCTGACAGGCCGGTCTGCGTTCTTATCGCCACAGCCAGGGGGTCTATGGCCAATATAAACAACATCGGTGACAAAGGACATCCCTGGCGAGTAGGTTGCTCCAAGATGACTGGTTTAGAAACTATACTATTTTTTAAGACATTGGCAATTGGGTTTGTATATAAAATATGAATCCATTTAAGGAAGTTCTTTCCAAATCCAAATCTAGGCAATACATTAAACAAATATGGCCATTCTGTTCTATCGAAGGCCTGCCAAGCATCCAGTGAAAATACTGCTGTGTCTTTAGTGTCAAATTTTTCATGAATTATGTTAAGAAATCTTCTAATACTATGAAATCCTTGGCGTTATTGCACAAAACCATTCTGATCATTATGAACTAGATGTGGGATATAAGGATCTAATCTTGCTAAGGCTTTACACAGTGGTTTTGTGTCTGATCCAATTAGACTTATCAGTCTAAATGAGGAACATTCTGTCGGCGGTTTGCCTGGTTTCAAGATCAGCGTTATCATTGCCAGCCTTAAGGCAGGTGGGAGAGTTCCATTCCAGTAAGATTCGTCATACATATTGAAGAGTGGGACTAGTAATTTTTCTTGAAATGTTTTGTAGAATTCAATTGGTAGGCTGTCAGGCCCTGGCACTTTACCACTGTTAATATTTTGGATAGCTTGTGATAACTCTTCGATCGTTATACCTCTATCTAACTCCTTTTCTTCATCTTCTGTCAGTGTCTGGAATTGAAACTGATCAAGAAATGTGTCCTGTTCTTCTGAGGCTTGGGGGCATTCTGATCTATATACATGTTCATAAAATTCTCTAAAACTGTTATTAATTTCCAATGGGTCTACTGTTAGGCTTCCTGAAGAGTTTACTATACTGTTAATTGCTCTATCAGACTGTATTTTTTTAATTTTCCATGCAAAAAGTTTCCCAGCTTTTTCTCCTTGATCGTAATAAGATTGCTTCAGCCACATTAAACTTTTTGCAGCTTTATCAGCAGATAATTTATTATATTTGGCTCTTAAAAGTAGCAGATCTCTTTGTTTTGTTGGATTATCCCTTTCATTTAAGTTCTATCTCTGAAGATTTGTTTTACCAAAGTTTCCATCTCTATTTTTTGTTGTTTGGCCTTGGAGCTTGTATAACTGATGACTTCTCCTCTTAATATATGCCTTGCACGCCTCCCATCTCATGCTGGCACTAGTTTGATCTGTATTTAACTCAAAATAACTATCTATTATAGTTCCCACAAATTTAACAAGGTCTAGGTTTTGTAGCCATTTCACCTGAAATCGCCATTTAGGGGGACTGTGAATAAATTTCTCTTTATGAATACTTAATGAAATAGCAGCATGGCCACTTATTACTATGCTATCATACCAGCAACTTTTAATCTTTGATAAGAGCTCTCTTGAGACAAGAAAATAATCAATACGAGAATGAGATTTACATGAATGACAAGAGTATTATATTTTGCCAGGGTTTTGTTCTCTCCATACTTCAGCCAAATTTATTGTTTAAGTAACCAAATGTGTTAGAACATAGAACAGTACAGCACAGTACAGGCCCTTCGGCCCACATTGTTGTGCCGACCCTCAAACCCTGCCTCTCATATAACCCCCCACCTTAAATTCCTCCAGATACCGTACCTGTCTAGTAGACTCTTAAATTTCACTAGTGTATCTGCCTCCACCACTGACTCAGGCAGTGCATTCCACGCACCAACCACTCTCTGAGTAAAAAACCTTCCTCTAATATCCCCCTTGAACTTCTCACCCCTTACCTTAAAGCCATGTCCCCTTGTATTGAGCAGTGGTGCCCTGGGGGAAGAGGTGCTGGCTATCCACTCTATCTATTCCTCTTAATATCTTGTATACCTCTATCATGTCTCCTCTCATCCTCCTTCTCTCCAAAGAGTAAAGCCCTAGCTCCCTTAATCTCTGATCATAATCCATACTCTCTAACCCAGGCAGCATCCTGGTAAATCTCCTCTGTACCCTTTCCAATGCTTCCACTTCCTTCCTATAGTGAGACGACCAGAAATGGACAAGGTACTCCAAGTATGGCCTAACCAGAGTTTTATAGAGCTGCATCATTACCTTGAAACTCTTAAACTCTATCCCTCGACTTATGAAAGCTAACACCCCATAAGCTTTCTTAACTACCCTATCTACCTGTGAGGCAACTTTCAGGGATCTGTGGACATGTACCCCCAGATCCCTCTGCTCCTCCACACTACCAAGTATCCTGCCATTTACTTTGTACCCTGCCTTGGAGTTTGTCCTTCCAAAGTGTACCACCTCATACTTCTCTGGGTTGAACTCCATCTGCCACTTCTCAGCCCACTTCTGCATCCTATCAATTTCTCTCTGCAATCTTCGACAATCCTCTACACGATCTACACCACCAACCTTTGTGTCGTCTGCAAACTTGCTAACCCACCCTTCTACCCCCACATTCAGGTTATTAATAAAAATCACGAAAAGTAGAGGTCCCAGAACAGATCCTTGTGGGACACCACTAGTCACAACCCTCCAATCCGAATGTACTCTCTCCACCACAACCCTCTGCCTTCTGCAGGCAAGCCAATTTTGAATCCACCTGGCCAAACTTCCCTGGATCCCATGCCTTCTGACTTTCTGAATAAGCCTACCGTGTGGACCTTGTAAAATGCCTTACTAAAATCCATGTAGATCACATCCACTGCACTACCCTCATCTATATGCCTGGTCACCTCCTCAAAGAACTCTATCAGGCTTGTTAGACACGATCTGCCCTTCACAAAGCCATGGTCCCTGATCAGACCATGATTCTCTAAATGTCTATAGATCCCATCTCCAAGAATCTTTTCCAACAGCTTTCCCACCACAGACATAAGGCTCACTGGTCTATAATTACCCGGACTATCCTTACTACCTCTTTTGAACAAGGGGACAACTTTTGCCTCCCTCCAATTTTCCGGTACCATTCCCATAGACAACGAGGACATAAAAATCCTAGCCAGAGGCTCAGCAATCTCTTCCCTCGCCTTGTGGAGCAGCCTGGGGAATTATCTGGCCCTGGGGACTTATCTGTCCTAATGTATTTTAATAACTCCAACACCTCCTCTGCCTTAATATCGACATGCTCCAGAACATCAACCTCACTCATGTTGTCCTCACCATCATCAAGTTCCCTCTCATTGGTGAATACTGAGAGAAGTATTCATTGAGAACCTTGTTCACTTCCATAGCCTCCAGGCACATCTTCCCACCTTTATCTCTAATTGGTCCTACTTTCACTCCTGGCATCCTTTTTTTCTTCACATAATTGAAGAATGCCTTGGGGTTTTCCTTTACCCCACTCGCCAAGGCCTTCTCATGCCCCTTGCTCTTCTCAGCCCCTTTTTAAGCTCATTTTTTGCTACCCTATATTCCTCAATAGATCCCTCTGACCCTTGCTTCCTAAACCTCATGTATGCTGCCTTCTTCCACCTGACTAGATTTTCCACCTCACTTGTCACCCATGGTTCCTTCACCCTACTGTTCTTTATCTTCCTCACCGGGACAAATTTATCCCTAACATCCTGCAAGAGATCTCTAAACATTGACCACATGTCCATAGTACATTTCCCTGCAAAAACATCATACCAATTCACACCCGCAAGTTCTAGCCTTATAGCCTCAATTTGCCCTTCCCCAATTCAAAATTTTCCTGTCCTCTCTGAATCTATCCTTTTCCATGATAATGCTGAAGGCCAGGGAGTGGTGGTCACTGTCCCCCAGATGCTTACCCACTGAGAGATCTGTGACCTGACCTGGTTCTTTACCTAGTACTAGATCTAGTATGGCATTCCCCCTAGTCGGCCTGTCCACATACTGTGACAGGAATCCATCGTGGACACACTTAACAAACTCTGCCCTGTCCAAACACTTGGAGCTAATCAGGTGCCCGCCAATCAATATTAGGGAAGTTAAAGTCACCCATGATAACAACCCTGTTATTTTTGCCCATTTTCCCCATGCGTATGATGGAGCAGATTTAATATTTGTCTCTAGTTTGAAGTCTCAAATAATCAAGAGTAGGTAATTATTGTTCAGTTCCTATAAATATGAGTGCAAGGTGGCAGTCTGACTTGACTATGTTATTACCATTTTCTCTTTCCTACTCATGACCTCATCATTGCCAAATTAAACCTGACTTGTGTAATCCCGGAAGGAAGAATGCTCTTTCAGCTAGAAGTAATTATGTGCAATCAGCTGATTTGGAAGATTGGGTTATGGCCTACAGATTATAAACAAAACCCGTTGGTTGTACTGAAGTATAACTTGATTTAACACAATGTGCATTGCCCTCCAAATGCAGTGTTGGCAGTCAGATCTTTATAAAGGAGTTAACTAAATTAAAATAGTTAAATGTAAAATTGAGCCTGGCAGGCAAGGAGATATTTTGCACATGCATTATAGGAGCTAGAACCATTTTAATTGTCTCTGGTTTCTCTGGCTCAGCTGGTCAACTGGATTCTGAGATTAGATGCATCTAGCAGAAAAGTCACCTGGAAGCAGTTGCATCCTTTAGATTGTGCACCGCAGAATTGGTCAGTCAAAAGGAAGGCGCTAATGAAAGGGACAAATGTCGGGATCCATAGAGTATTGTTGCAGGACCTTCGACCATTGGGCCTGCCCAGCAGGTATGAGGTATGGCAGCTAGTGGGTGCATAAGACCGCTGACAGGTTGACCACATTGGCCACGGAGGACAAGGAAGGTGGGTAACATGGGATTGTTTTACGGACTGAGAAACACAGTGGGAATAAAATGATTGTTTGAATGGGAGGTTATACTGGGGTGCGGCAGGGACTGGTACTCTGGCTGTAGCTGTTCACAATCTAAACGAATGATTTAGAGTAGAGATTGAAGTGCAATATGTTCAAGGCGGGTCGTACCAAGTGAGCTGCTACTGTTAGTTGTAAGGAAAATGCGGAGAGACTTCCCAGAGACTGAGCATGGGAATGATCCTTGGAATAAGGGTCAATGTAAGAGTGTTTGATGGCTCTGGGCCTGTACTTGCTGGACCTTAGAAGATGAATGGAGAACTCATTGAAACCTATTGAATATTGAAAACCCTTGTTCTGGTCTAATTCTGCTCCGATGTCTTGTGTCCTCTTCTGTTGAGAGAACAAGGTATATATAGTTGGTGTAAGAAAGTGACATTGAGGTTAGTGATCAGTGATGAACTTGCTGTTTACTGTAAAAAGGGGGTGGGACTGCTGGTTGGCTTACTTCTAGTCATGCTCTTGTGTTAATGTTCCAAAACAAAACCAATAGACCAAAGATCCATATGCAGAACTGGTGGTACCAGTGAGAGATTGTAACATGCTCAAAAGGAATGGAGGATAAAGTTGCTCTACTTTAAAATTAATGTTTTCTTTTGTTGTTAGGCTGTGGAAAGCCTGGTCCACACCCAGCTGTCGAGGCAGTGCATCGAGTTTCTAGACCGCTACGTTGTACAGCAGATAAACAGCAGTTTGGAGAGGGGTAATGAAGAGGTAGTTCATGCCTTCATCCTGGTACACACCAAGCTCCTGACTTTATTTTCAAGGTGACATGGTTTGTGATTAATTTTATATTCTCATTCTAAAACATGTATTTTTGTTAATCAGATTACAGTCAACAGTTGCATCATGTAGACTGAGTTTCCGTTTATGACCTGTGTCAAGTTCACTTATTTATAGTTTAGCTACAGCAATGTGTTGCTAATACAGAACTTGCAAAGGTCTCTTTCCATTGCTGCCATTTAATAACTCTTGCTCAAAGTGTACCAGTGTGGCTCTTGGTGAGGCAATTGCTAAAATTGTCTTTGATAAGCTTGACGATTCTGCATTCAGGTTCATAGTGCGGGGGATAGTGTTAGAGAGTGGAATTGAGATCGCATCTCATTTCATGGCAGTGCAGAGTCAAAGGTCAACCCCACCCCCTCACCAGATTCTGAGAAGCTCTGGATACTTGCTAAATCAATTACACTATCAAGTTTCACCACCCTTAACCATACATCCTTGGAATGTGGGAGGAAACTGGAGCACCCGGAGGAAACCCACATGGTTACAGGGAAAACGTACAAGCTCCTTGCAGACAGTGGTGGGAATTGAACCGTGATTGGTGGTCCCTGGCACTGCAAAGCGATTGTCTTAACAGCTACGCTACTATGCCACCTGGGAATTCATTGTTGCTAAGGGTCGGTTGTTGTCTGCTAAAGTGCTAAATTTTGAAAGATTCATTTTGTTTTTACGCTTTACATTTTGAAAAGTTGTTAGGAGAAGGTTAGACCATAAAACAAAGGAGTAGAATTAGGCCATTCAGTCTAAGTCTGTTTTGCCATTCCACCTCGGCTGATTTATTTTCCATCTCAGCTGCCTTCTCTCTGTAACCATTAACACCCTTACTAATCAAGAGCCTAACAACCTCCACTTTAAATATACCCAGTGACTTGCCCTCCGTAGCCACATGTGCCAATAAATTCCAAAGATTCCCCATCCTTTGGCTAAAGACATTCTTCCTCCTCCTCCTCTCTATTCTAAAGTCTTATTTTTCCGAGGCTGTGCCCTCTGGTCTGAGATTCCTGCACTACAGGAAACATCCCCTCTCTGTCAACTCTATCTAGGCCTTTCAATATTCAATAGGTTTCAATGAGATCCCCGCCACTGTTCTCTAAACATCAGCAAGTACAGGCCCAAAGCCATCATACATTCTTCTTATGATAACCCTTTCATCCCCATGATTGTACTTGTGAGCCTCTTCTGGGCACATCCTTTCTCAGGTGACCTGCTCACAATACTCCAAGTACGATCTGACCAATTCATTTTAAAACCTCTCTGTAATCTTCAGCCTTGGGGTTAGTGTCGGATCATAATGATGTGCTCTTCAAAAGAAAGTAAATTTGTCACTTTGGCAACCTGTTTAAATTGGGGGGGGGGGAATAGGAAATCTTCCTCTTAGATCCTGCTTCCAAGGTTTGCCAACATGCAAATAAACTTGGCTCCACCTCTACAGTTTCAAATCACAAACAAAAGAAAACCTGCAGATGCTGGAAGTCCGAGTAACACACACAAAATGCTGGAGGAACACAGCAGGCCAGGCAGCACCCATGGGGGGGCGTTGGGGGGGGGAGTGCAGTTGATGTTTCAGGTCGAAACGTCGACTGTACATCTTTCCATAGATGCTGCCTGGCCTGCTGAGTTCCTCCAGAATTTTGTGTGTGTTACTGTTTCTACAATTTCAATTCACCTTCCTCTGAAGGGTTAGATACTAGGGAGTGATTCTGCAGCTCTCTTACTGTATCTTGGCTTTATTATGTGAGCTTAAATTAGACACTTCAATTAGGTCTCTGTTCAGACAGCACCGCTGTTTTCTCCCTTACCTCCCTCATAGTTCCGCCTCCTTCTACTATTGTTCTCCTGCCAATCACCTCCCTGCTTCCCCTCCCCCACCCCTTTGTCTTAAAAATTACTGTTTTTTTCAACTACCAGCATTCTTCAAACCCTCCCCAAAGTTCTTCCTTCAGTCCTGACGAAGGGTTTCGGCCCGAAATGTCGACTAATCTTTTCAACTGAGGCTGACTGACCTGCTGAGTTCCTCCAGCGCATTGTGAGTGTTCCTTTGACAACAGCATCTGCAGATTATTTTGTGTTTGCTGTTTTCTCATCCCAGGTCCATGGGTTAATGTTCACTCTGTGCTGTGCTTCATATTATTTACTCCTCCCAAAGCTCAAAGTTAAATGTGGTGTTGTGTTTCTTAACCCGCTGAAGTAAGTTAACTCATTACAGGCTCGTTACAATTGAGCTGTGAACGCTCTGTGCAATTGATTTAATTTTTTTTAATTGACTGGTAGAAAACAAGAACCAATACCACACTATGTATTTCATCTCCCAAGTCGGAAAATTGGGATAGCCTGCATGACTGTTGGTTGCATCTTTCTCTCAAAGACACACCTGGCAATCAATGTATGATTAGTAATTGTGATTTAGAAAGACTACCTAAGCTTCAGATGTTATAACTCTGCCATTTTTTTTTCCTGTTCTTTTTGCCTCTGCAGTCATAATGTCAGTTCCATGAAGCCTTCAGACTTGCTGTCACTTATTTTGATTGTTCAAGATATGTACCCGAATGGTGACAATCTGCAAACACTAACTGACAAGGTAGGCACGAGAGAGACTGCAGACGCTGGAGATCTGCAGCAGCACATAAGGGAGCAGGATGGACATGGGTAGTCAACATTTCGGGTCAGGATCCCCCATTCTTCGAGGTAAAGAGACCCAACCCAAAACTGTCCATTTCCCGTTGTGGATGCTGCCTGACGCACTGAGGTCCTCCATCTCCTCTGTCTGTTGGCAGGACACGGATTCCGATCATTGCTCAGCACTTCAAGACATGGGGCGTAGAAATGGAAAAAGCAGCAAAAGTAACGACAATAGAAAATTATTTCACACTTTGAGTTACAAAAACAAAATGGTAGAAACTGCAGACTCTTTGTGTCCTCCTCTGAAATCTCCTTCTCACTGAGGTAGTGTCAGCGAATTTGGTTGCAGTAAATTGGGTCCTTTTATCTAACTGTCATTATCATTAACATTGACCGCAAACTGTTATTTAATCACTATCTTAATCTAAATTTTAGATAAATTCTATCTAAATTTACTCCTATTATAGCCCTCATTATTACCCTGTAACTGCACTTTAAACCACTTTTAATGCTGTTCACGGTGTAAATGTATGCTCTTATTGACGGATTTATGCACATTTTATCCCATATCATGGCTTTGTGCGTGGTAGGTCATTTTTGACCAATCTATTGGAGTTTTTTGAGGAGGTTACCAGGAAAGTGGATGAAGGGAAGGCAGTGGATATTGTATACATGGACTTCAGTAAGGCCTTTGACAAGATCCCGCATGGGAGGTTAGTTAGGAAAATTCAGTCGCTAGGTATACATGGAGAGGTGGTAAATTGGATTAGACATTGGCTTGATGGAAGAAGCCAGAGAGTGGTGGTAGAGAATTGCTTCTCTGAGAGGAGGCCTGTGACTAGTGGTGTGCCACAGGGATCAGTGCTGGGTCCATTGTTATTTGTCATCTATATCAATGATCTGGATGATAATGTGGTAAATTGGATCAGCAAGTTTGCTGATGATACAAAGACTGGAGGTGTAGTAGACGGTGAGGAAGGTTTTCAGAGCCTGCAGAGGGACTTGGACCAGCTGGAAAAATGGGCTAAAAAATGGCAGATGGAGTTTAATACTGACAAGTGTGAGGTCTTGCACGTTGGATGGACAAACCAACGTAGAACATACAGGGTTAATGGTAAGGCACTGAGGAGTGCAGTGGAACAGAGGGATCTGGGAATACAGATACAAAATTCCCTAAAAGTGGCGTCACAGGTAGATAGGTTCGTAAAGAGAGCTTTTGGTACATTGGCCTTTATTAATCAAAGTATTGAGTATAAGAGCTGGAATGTTATGATGAGGTTGTATAAGGCATTGGTGAGGCCGAATCTGGACTATTGTGTTCAGTTTTGGTCACCAAATTACAGGAAGGATATAAATAAGGTTGAAAGAGTGCAGAGAAGGTTTACAAGGATGTTGCCGGGACTTGAGAAACTCAGTTACAGAGAAAGGTTGAATAGGTTGGGACTTTATTCCCTGGAGTGTAGAAGAATGAGGGGAGATTTGATAGAGGTATATAAAATTATGATGGGTATAGATAGAGTGACTGCAAGCAGGCTTTTTCCACTGAGGCAAGGGGAGAAAAAAACCAGAGGACATGGGTTTAGGGTGAGGGGGGAAAAGTTTAAAGGGAACATTAGGGGGGGCTTCTTCACACAGAGAGTGGTGGGAGTATGGAATGAGCTGCCAGATGAGGTGGTAATTGCGGGTTCTTTTTTAACATTTAAGAATAAATTGGACAGATACATGGATGGGAGGTGTATGGAGGGATATGGTCCGTGTGCAGGTCAGTGGGACTAGGCAGAAAATGGTTCAGCACAGCCAAGAAGGGCCAAAAGGCCTGTTTCTGTGCTGTAGTTTCTATGGTTTCTATCTGTACTCACACCTCCAACTTTATTTTTATATAGTCATAGTCATACTTTATTGATCCCGGAGGAAACTGGTTTTCATAACAGTTGCCCATAAATAATAAATAGTAATAGAACCATAAATAGTTAAATAGTAATCTTCAACGTGTTACGGTGAGAAAAAAAATACAACAAATAATTAAGTTAAAAAGTTTAAAAGTAAGAAACTACAGAGCAACTATAACCGGCTGTATGCACGACCGGCGCATGCGCACAAACAATAATTTATTCTTTATAATTATTGAATGTTGCTTTTTTTTTGGTTGCATGTCATGCCCTGATCAACACCACAAATGAACTTGATCCTTGATTCTTGAAGCCATTCCAACTAATTCCCGTGACGACCCACTTGGTCAGAACCTGCCAACTGGAAGATGACCATTTATCTCCCAGCTGCTTTCTGTTAGTTAGTTATCCATACAAGTGTATCGTCTCCAATACTATTACAGGTCCTCCTCTGGCCTGTGAATTGTTTGTAATCAGGACAATTTGCAAGTCATAAATTGGAATTTATGTACTGAGATACTTGTCTTGCAGATCAATTTGTTTCACTGCATTGAGGTAATACAAGGTAAAACACGAGCCATACAGAATGAAGTGCGGTAGATGCAGAGAGAGTGCAGTGCAGTCAGCCAATAAGGTGCAAGATCAGAATGAGGTAGATTGTGAGATCAAGAATCCATCTTACCGTACCAGGGAATCATTCAGTAGTCTTATAACAGGAGGGTAGAAGCCATTCGTGAGCCTGGTGGGATGTGCTTTCAGACTTTTGTACCTGCAGTCTGATGGGAAAGGGGAGAAGAGAGAATGTCCAGGGGACTGCAAACAGAGTCCACATACAGCAGAGATGTCTGGAGTCCCAGAGCAGCCAGCAAATCATCCCGTCAATTTCCCAAATGTATGTATGGGTTATACGTAGTGAGACGTTCATGGCTGGGGTGGATGTATACGTCTTAAACAATAAATCTTTCTATATAAGAAGGTCTGCAGATGCTGACACACAAAGCAACACACACAATAGACAATAGGTGCAGGGGTAGGCCATTCGGCCCTTCGAGCCAGCACAGCCATTTATTGTGATCATGGCTGATCATCCACAATCAGTACCCCGTTCCTGCTTTCTCCTCATATCCCTTGACTCTGCAATCATCAAGAGCTTTATCTAACTCTTTCTTGAAAGCATCCAGGGAATTGGCCTCCACTACCTTCTGAGGCAGAGCATTCCACAGATCCACAACTCTCTGGGTGAAAAAGTTTTTTCCTCAACTCAGTTCTAAATGGCCTACCCCTTATTCTCAAATTGTGGCCTCTGGTTCTGGACTCCCCCAACATCGGGAATATGTTTCCTGCTTCTAGTGTGTCCAATCCCTTAATAATCTTCACACACAGAATGCTGGATGAATTCAACAGGTCAGGCAGCATCTGTGGAACAGAGTAAACAGTTAATGTTTCAGGCCAAGACCCTTCTTCAGGACTGAGAAGGAAAGGGGAAGATGCCGGAGTAAAGGGGTAGGAGAAGGGGAAAGGGGCTAGCTGGAAGGTGATAGGTGAAGTCAGGTGGGTTCTAAGGTGCCTTTCCTACAGCCTCTTGGAAATCTAATTAGGTAGAATGTACTGATTTTTCTTTCATCGTATCACAGTTCCTGTGTTTAACTGCGTTGTTTCCTGTTGCCTCTTCCTTAATCGATTCTGCCTTTTTCCCCAATTCCCAATTTCAGACTAACCAAATTTGAGGTTTTGCCTTCCTATTTTCAATATGGGCATTAACTCTGGAGAACTGTGAATCACAAAGGTAGTGTTCCATGTTCTATAATGACCATTATGAAAATCCTAAAATAATTAGTGAAAGTACAAAGTAACTGGAAAAACCTGAAAGAAGAAGCGTAGTGTGGCAGATATTCAGCATGTTCGCACTAACCTAGAGAGATGGGCTGAAGGGCCTGTTTCTGTGCTGTAGTGGTCTATGACATTATGAATGTTTCAGGTCAAAGACCTTCCATCACAAACGGGAGATTTTAGTTTTCAAATAAAAACGAAGGCAGTTGTGACTTGATTTGGAAATCTGAAGATTTGTTCCAACAGAATTCGGAGAAAACTGCGGAAACGAAAGGATTTGATACCACTGGGCGGTCACCTGCTGCACAAGGAGAAGGTATGTTTGGAGCAGCTCGTACAACAAATCTCTGTCAGGATCTGCTCTCCATTGTGTTGTGTGCTTTGCCTTGAGGACAGCCAAGCAGCCATCCCACTTAATTTTGGAAAAACTTTTATCTATTTAGCCGTCACGCAGAGCAGGCTTTTCCAGAGCAAGGAGTGGTGGCGCCCAGCACCCCCCTATTTAACCCTAACCTAATCACAGCGTAATTTACAATGACCAATTAACCTACTAACTGGTACGTCTTTGAACTGTGAGAGGAAACCCACACTCTCACAGGAAGAACGTACAAACTTTCCTACAGAGGATGCCAGAATTGAGCTGCGAGCTCTCTCGCCTCAAGGTGCAATAGCGTTGTGCTAACCGCTATGCTCCTGTGTCCTCCTCTTCTATTCTTTTTACCTTATCCCGTGGAGCCATCATCGCCTTACTCGGGCTCAGGCACCAACTCTCGCTCAAATGTTCATCCTCCAAGCAACTGTCTGTGTGGAGTTTGCATGCCTCCTTCCTGTGACTGTATGGCTGTCTTCCCACATCCCATAGGAATGCAGGCAGACAAATTAATTGGCCACTAAAAGTTGCCCCTAGTGTATCGGTGAGTGATAAAATCTTGGTGGGTGGGTGAGGGAGGGGGTGTTTTTAGGAACTGTGTGGAGAATAAATTAAGGTTAGTTTGGATTTTGTTTTAAGATTGGGGTGAATTCCCAACACTGTCTGTAAAGAGTCTGAACGTTCTCCCTGTGACTGTGTCGGTTTCC
Source organism: Mobula hypostoma (assembly GCF_963921235.1). Lineage (NCBI taxonomy): Eukaryota > Metazoa > Chordata > Chondrichthyes > Myliobatiformes > Myliobatidae > Mobula > Mobula hypostoma. The sequence goes on along the minus strand of NC_086115.1, from coordinate 12,310,233 downwards.
TCCGGGTGCTCTGGTTTCCTCCCTTATTCCAAAGATGTGTTAATTAGAATTATTTGCGCACAATCCTATTAGGCAGGCTAAACTGGCGCAGGATGCATGTTGAAAATTGCAGGCTGCTCCCAGCCCATCCTCGGACTGTGTTGGTTGTTGATGCAAATGATGCGTTTCATGGTATTGTGTGTGTTGATGTACATGTGACAAATAAAGCCATTAAGGATTAGTGTATGTGAACATTGGGCACAGACTTGATGGGCTGAAAGACCTTTTTAGTCTTGTGTGACTGACACGCATTCTATAATGCAGAACTAATGTAGAACTAATTTCATTGGACTGTATGCATTGATGTACGTATGACAAATAAAGCCAATAAGGATTCGTGTAAATGGATATTTGGCACAGCCTTGATGGGCTGAAGGGCCTTTTTAGTCTTGTGTGACTCTGCATTCTATGAGGCAGAACTAATATAACCCTCTAGTTTGACTGCAGCAAAATTAAAATCTGAAATTAGCCTAGTTAGCACGACTGTCACAGTTTCAACAAATGTTCTGTGACCGCTCTCTTCACATAGATGGCAGCAATGTTCAGAATTGAAGCAAAGCTGCTGGAGCCATGAGAGAGCAGCTCTCCCATCTGTATCACAGTGCTGCCCATGTGGAGAATAAGGTCTTGGTGTCTGTGATGTTACTGTGGACAGCGCCTGTGCATGGCGATGATGAGATTGTATTTGGCATCATTCCTCTTCTGGATGAGTTGGCTGACTGAAAGTTATTTGGAGGATACACATTTGGGTAAGAGTCAGTGTGACGGTGTAAGGAATTGATAGATGCATGAGCTGAGCAGGAAGGTAGAGCAAAGATGTACTCCTTCACTGCTACATTGTGAACGACGGGAGCTGGCTCGTGCCTGCTGTCTCGTTTTTACCAATAGGACTGGGAGTTTATTTTGGTAATCCCCAGGCTGCAATTTATCTACAGTACCTATAGAAAGTATCCACTCCCGCTTGGAAGTTTTCATATTTTATTGTTTTACAACATTGAATCACCGTGGATTTAATTTGACTTTTTTGACACTGATCAACAGAAAGGACTCTTTTGTGTCAAAGTGAAAACAGATTTCTACAAATTGGTCTAAATTTATTAATAATTAAACACAAAATAATTACTCACCCCCTTCAAGTCAGTATTTAGTAGATGCACCTTTGGCAGCAATTACAGCCTTGAGTCTGTGTGGATAAGTCTCTGTCAGCTTTGCACATCTGGACACTGCAGTTCTTCCCCATTCTTCTTTACAAAACTGCTCAAGCTCTGTCAGATTGCAAGGGGATCATGAGTGAACAGCCCTTTTCAATTCCAGCCACAAATTCTCAATTGGATTGAGGTCTGGACTCCAACTTGGCCCCTCCAGGACATTGACTTTGTCGTTAAGCGACTCCTGTGTAGCTTTGGCTTAATGCTTGGGGTCATTGTCTTGCTGGAAAACACATCTTTTCCCAAGTCACAGTTCCCTTGCAGACTGCATCAGGATTTCCCTGTATTTTGCTGCATTCATTTTACCCTCTACCTTCACAAGCCTTCCAGGGCCTGCTGCAATGAAGCATCCCCACAGCATGATGCAGCCACCACCATGCTTCATGGTAGGGATGGTCTGTTTTGATGATATGCAGTATAGCATTTAGTCTGATGGCCAAAATGCCTAGTCTAGTCCCCTTGCTTGGTCACTCCGTTTTTGAGGACGGCCTGCTCTAGGCAGATTTACAGCTGAGCCATATTCTTTCCATTTCTTGATTGACTAAACTGTACTCCAAGGGATACTCAGTGACTTGGAAATTTTCTTGTATCCATCTCCTGACTTGTGCTTTTCAATAACCTTTTTGCAGAGTTGCTCGGAGTGTTCTTTTTGTCATCTTGGTGTAGTTTTTGCCAGGATACTGACTCACCAGCAATTGGACCTTCCAGATACAGGTGTATTTTTACTACAATCAATTGAAACACCTTGACTGCACACAGGCCTCCAAAACCAGATCTCCATTTAACTAATGTGACTTCTAAGACCGATTGGCTTTAGAATTGTGATGAATTTAGAATCACAAATTTAGAATCAGTGATGATTTGGCGTGTCACATTAAAGGGAGTGAATACTTATGCAATCAAATATTTTGTTTATATTTGTAATTAATTTAGATCACTCTGTAGAGATCTGTTTTCACATTGACCAGAATCTGTTTCTGTTGATCAGTGTCAAAAAAAAAGTCAAATTAAATCCACTGTGATTTAATGTTGTAAAACAATAAAACATGAAAACTTCTGGGGGTGGTGGGGGGGTGAATACTTTTTTATAGGCACTGTAATACCTTGTCTTGTTTCTAATTGGATTAGTTTTTCTTTATCACACATACACTAAAACATAGAGAAATACATCATTTGTGTCAAGTTAAGTCAGAGAGGATTGGGCTGGGCAGCCTGCAAGGGTTACTACGCTTAAAGCACCAACATAGCATGCTCACAACTAACTGGGGGCCTTTGGAACGTGGGAGGAAACTGGAGCTCCTGGAGGAAACCCATGCGGTCATGGGGAGTACGTACAAACTCCAAACAGACAGCAGCAGGAATTGAACCGCAGTCGCTGGCGCTGTAAAATGATGCGCTAACCGCGACACCCCTGGGGCAAGTAGTTTGACTTACCGGTACAGTTTCCCAGATTCTCTTCATGTAGTGAAAATGCTTTTGTCAGTGGGATAAATTGTGTGTATTCTTTGTTTATTAGTTTTCCCCACATTTTGCTTGGTCTTTTTAAAGATTTAGATATACATTCTGGATTATTACTGTAGCTTTTTAAACAGGGTTTTTACTTTACCCTCTACAGGAGGCTCAGTGGGAAGTAGTTCACAGCGATTCACAGACCCAGTGGTACAGGTAGGCAGTAACAATTTACTTACAGGTGATCATCCAGCATCTCACTGTTATTTGAGCTGTCAGGTTGCTTGACAATGGATAACATGATAGTGCTAGATTCTACATTAAGCAGCTCTCTTCAATGGGTCCTTGGCACCTACAGACATTTTACCAGTTTGAAGTGATTAACAGAGCAGCTAGAAACAAGGAGAGGCAAGATTGTTTTGGATTTGGGGAAAAATTTTGCATTTTAAAAGCTCTTTTAAAACATAATTTACTTTGTTATTGAAGTAGCTGGCACGTGCAATTACAGTATAAGAACTAAGATTCAGTACATCATAAATGTTAGTGGCTTTTCTCTGCATATTTCAATAAGGACAGCCGTAAAAGCTGCCTTAGTTTCCAGTTCAAAGTAAATTTATTTTCAAATTAACTGTATGTCACCACATTCTACCTTGAGATTCGTTTTCTTACAGGCATTTGTAGAAAAATACAGACATACTATAGAATTTATATTAAAAAATACATAACAAAGACTAGCAAACATCCATTGTAAAATAAGGCAAATTAGGCAAATAATAAAGAAATAAGTGATAAAATAAACATTTCACACTTTATGTCAACCCATTAATCTTCAGCCCATGCTATATGGGCTAATATTATTCTGTGATTGTATGTGCAGTGACTATATGTACAGTGTTTTGCTCCTTGGAATGATGTTTTGTTTAACTCTATATGCTTGAATGGCAATAAACTTGAAATAAAGTAACATAGAAGGAAACCATTTGGCCAATAATGTCCATGTGATTCCTTTCCCTCTCCATATTTCCATGTACCTGTGGAACATGTCGTCCTAATAAACTCATTACACTGCCCCCCCACCCCCAATCCTGCCTTTTGATCTTGTTTTTCATCAACCTATGGTAGGGGAGAGTTTACAGTAGGAGATCCGCATGGTCTTAGGGGAATATGCAAGCTTCACACAGCACTCAAGATCAGATTGGAGCAAGGGCCAATTCCTGGAACTGAGGCAACAGTAGTTAATGCTTTGCCACCCTGCTTACCCAATGGCCTTATGGCAGTTCTGACTTGACTTGATAATGAAGGGGCTGCTACAGACAGAAGTAAAAATGGTCAGGTTCTTAATAAAGATTCTGCAATTGCTTGATATCTTGAGCAGCACACACAAAAAGCTGGGGGAAGGTCACACAGCATCAATGGAGGGGATTAAACAGCTGATGTTATGAGTTAAGGCCCTTCAAGTTCTTGATGATTGGCCACTCCATGAAGTCCTATGTTATGATGCTACAAATATTTGCCATTCTTTAGTCTCCAATCATGTGGTTTTCTTTTCATTGAGTGTTAATCTGTACTTTGACAAAATAGTGAACTTCACACGATAATGCCTTGTTTCCTGATGCTTAGGTTGCAAAAGGTGCCCCGCAGGCTGTTCAATCATCGCCTTCAGGGGTTTCTGCTCCCCTAAGGGTTTTCCTGGAATCCAGTTCAAAGGATAGTTATTGCCCCGTGATGCCCTACAACATGTACTGTATTTCCCTTTGGTTTGGCATCTCTCTGGTGCTGCTCAGTAAGGTAAGGACAAAGATCAAGATTAACTTTATTGACCAAACTCGTGACCAACTTTATTGACCACAGAAAAGACTGCCTGAACAGTGGGTGGAAACAACAAAACTTGCTACACTTAATCTGGTATCTAAGAGAGCCATAGACTGCTGACCTATGGATCAATATCTGGGAAGTGGCTTTATCCTAAGATTTGTTTATAGCTGGTGCGAATGTGAAGGGCTAAATGGACTATCACTGAGATAATTGGCTTTTTACACAATGATTGGTTCATTCAGAGGATGGACAGTTTAAAGATTAGCTTTTTTTTGTCACGTGTACATTGAAACATACAGTGAAGTGCATCGTTTGCAACAATGACTAAGACAGTCTGAGGATGTGCTGCGGACATAGTATGTCCACAAGTTACTAACCCCGACCTGTGCGTCTTTTGGACCTGACGAAGTCCTGACAAAGAGTCTCAGCCTGAAACGTCGACTGCACCTCTTCCTAGAGATGCTGCCTGGCCTGCTGCATTCACCAGCAACTTTGATGTGTGTTGCATGTCTTTTGGAATGTGGGAGGAAACTGGGACACCTGGAGGAAACCCAGGCAGTCATGGGGAGAGCTTACAGACTCGTTACAGACAGCGATGGAATTGACCCTCAATCTTCCAATTGTTCCTCCAAGAGGACAGGACCACAGCCTTGTTGTTGGGTTTTCCTCAATGACCCAGAAAGCTATGTTGGCTGGAGTTCGGGCTTTATGCCTTGGCTCTTGGTAGGACCACCCAAGCCAAACAGTAGAGGGCAGACAGAGAGTGGTCCACCAGACCTCCAGGTTTGGGGGTTCAGCTCAGGGCCAACAACCCTGAGTGGTAAAACAAAATTGTAACGGAAACAGCAATGAAGAATCTTTCTACATCTGAGTGCGACACTATTCCTGAGTCTCCACCCGGGACTTGCGTGACTGACTGTAGTGAAAAACAAGAGGAAGCCACTGACATGATGAAGGAAGCCCTGAACAACACCAGAGATGGAGGACCTTCATTGCTGCCCTAAATGCCAGCGGTGTATCAGGCAGAGTCCATCCTTCCAACTGCAGGCGCTGTAAAGCATTACACTAACTGCTGTGCTGCCTGTAACCTAACCATAATATATTAAATTTAGTGCATGTAATTTTGGGCAATGCCTCTTAGAAACGATCACTTTAGCCATAAATTTTCCTGCCACGTTTGTGTTTCTTCAGTAATGCTCTAGATCAGTGATGTTTTTAACTGAATGACGGGCAGCCTTGAGGGGCTTGGTAGCTCTGGCTCCAGCTTACTTGTGTACTACTTGTAATATTGAGATGACCTTATGGTTCCAAGGAATGCCCGCTATTTCATGGCATTGAGTTCAAGAATGCAATTCTGCAGGTGCGGCAAATCTTGAGCAAAGCGCACACAAGATGCTGGAGGAACTGGGCAGATCAGGGATGGAGAGGAATATACAGTTGACGGTTTTGGCCGTGACCTTTCATCAAGAGTTAAAGATTCTGGAGATTACGTTGTAAAAACCTCGTCAGGCCTTATTGTTGGAAGGGTGGCGAGGCTTTGGAAAGAGTACAGAAGAGATTTTATTAGGATGCAGTTTGGATATGAGAGCATGTGTTGTCAGAAGTTGGATAAACCTGGGTTGTTTTCCCTGGAGTGCTGGAGGCTGAGGAGAGTTCTGATAGAGGTTTATAAGATTTTGAGGGGCATCGATGCCACGTTCCAATGACATACCCGTCAGTAGGTTAATTGGTTAGTGTAAAATTGCCCTGTGATCATGCTGGTGTTGAATAGGTGGGTTGCTGGGTGATGTGGCTCGTTGGGCTGGAAGAGCCTGTTCCATGCTGTATCTCTAAATAACGTAAAGTAAATTTAAAAAAAATTTAGATAGCTGGTATTTTTTCCTGAGGTTGAAATGTCTAGTACTGGAGGACATACATTTAAGCTGAGATGATAACTTTAAGAACTTGACACAACTTTTTTTTATACACAGTGGTGGGTGCCTGAAATGTACGGCCAGAATTGATGCTGGAGGCCAATATGATAGAGGTGTTCAAGAGGCTGTTAGATAGGCATGTGGATGTGGAGCAAATGGAGGGATATGGATATTGTGCAGGCAGAAAGGATTAGCTTAGGTAGCCATATAATTAAGAGTTTAATTAGTTCAGCAAAATAGTGCGGACAGAAAGACCTGTTGTTATACTGTTTCATTCCCCAACTTCTGCTCAGAGAACAGTGAGCTGAACCTTTCATTCAAAGTTCAAAGTAAATTTACTATCAAAGTACATACAACCCTGAGATCCCTTTTCTTGTTGATGTACTCAATAAATCTATTGAATAATAAGCATAACGGAGTCGATGAAAGACCGTCCAACTACAACGTTCAACCAGAGCGCAGAAGACAACAAACTACGCAAGTACAAAAATAAATAATAAATAAATAATACATATTGAGAACATAAGATGAAGAGTCATTGAAAGTGAGTTCATCTGTTGTAGGAACATCTGAATGATAGGGCAAGTGAAGTTAGGTCAAGGTATCCCCTCTGGTTCAAGAGCCTGATGGTTGAGGGGTAATAACTGTTCTTGAACCTGGTGGTGTGGGTCCTGAGACACTTGTATCTTCTTCATGATGGTAGCAGCGAGAAGAGAGCAAGGCCTGGATGTTCTTGATGATGGATGCTGCTTTCCAGTGACAGCGTTTCACGTAGATGTGCTCAATGGTTGGGAGTTCTTTACCTGCGATGGACAGGGCCCGTATCCACTACTTTTTGTAGGATTTTCCATTCAAGGGCATTGGTGTTTCCATACCAGGTTGTGAGGTAGCCAGCTAACATACTCTCCACTACACATCAATAGAAGTTTGTCAACGTTTTAGATGTCTGCTGAATCTCTGAAAACTTCAGGGGAAGCAGAGGTACTGATGTGCTTTCTTCATAATTGCACTTGCGCACTTGGCCCAGGAGAGGTCCTCTCAAATAATAAGACCTGGAAATTTTAATTTGCCAACCCATTTCACTGCTGATCTCCTGATGAGGACTGACTCATGGAGCTCTGGTTTTCTTCTCCTGAAGTCTATAATTAGCTCCTTGGTCTTGCTGACATTCAGTAAGAGGTGGTTGTTGTTATGACAGCACTCAGCCAGATTTCAGTCTCCCTCCTATATGCTAATTCATCACCACCTTTGATTCAACTATGACAGTAAACTTGAATATGGGATCGGAGCTGTGCTTCGCCACACAGTGTCCTGCTCTACTCACTTTATACTTATGACTAAGCACACAGCCTTGTGGTGTACCTGTGCTGATGGAGATTGTGGAGATGTTGTTGCCAATCTGAACTGACTGGGATCGGCAAGTGAGGAAATCCAGGATCAACTGCGCAAGGATGTATTGAGGTCAAGGTTTAGAAGCTTATTGATTCATTTTGAGGGGATGATGGTATTGACTGCTGAGCTATAGTTGATAAAGACTTTGCTGTCCAGATGTTCCAGGGTTGAGTGAAGAGCCAGTGAGATGGTATCTGCTGTGGACCTGTTGCTCCAGTAGACAAATTGGAGCTTCTCAGGTATCCCTTCATTAACGTAGTGCTTTTCACCTTTCCATGTGGTTATGGCATTAGCAACAATGAATACTGAAATGAGCCAGGGTTTTATAAACAAACATAAACATTTATTAAACTCTGCTCAACAACAGCGAAAAGTATTCAGACAACTAACTTAACAGGAAGTTAACTGCTATACGGCAACTCTGGAACAGTTCTTAAAAGGGTAAAATCGAAAACAGTTCTTAAAGTGGTAAATTCAAACACAGTCTTAAAATGGTAAATTCGAAAGTCCAAGTGATTTACACAGTCAATAAGGAGAGACTTCTCTGGAAGCGGATTTCTTCGAAGACGTGACGTTACTGCTGGTTCTCTAAAGGATTCACGACGAAGGAAACGAAACGGCTTAAAGGAACTACCTTTTTCTGGCGAGTGAACACTGCACAAACTTCCCTGCTCTTGCAGGAGTTATCTCAGATACAGGTCACCACTTCTGAGCGAATCCTCAATAAGGTCGATTCTTCATTAAACCGCCGAAAGACTCCAACTTTATTCCGATCCTCCAGGTTCCCATCCTTCAGTAAGGTCTTCACTCTCCAATACTACTGTAAAGGTAAATCAAAGATACACCAACAAAGCTGGCAGCAATTGGTGAAACTGCCGGCGCAATGATTTTACCTTAGATTCAAGATTCAAAAGATTTAAAAAAAACTTTATTGTCATTCTAACCATACATCAGCTCTGCAGGGCAGAATGAGACAGCGTTTCTCAGGGGAGAAATAGAATAGAATTGTAGAATTCTATTGTAGAATTCTTTCTACAATAGAAAGTAGAACTCTAAAACAAAATTGCATCATGAGACGAATACGCAGCATAATGGAGTAACTGACGAACTAAACTGAAAACTAACTGAAAACCAGCTGCATCACAACAGGGGTTCTCCTTTTATACCTGATGTGAACATCTCATCACGTGACCTCACACTGGTGGGAAAATTACATCACTCCACCATCACAAGACAATTACATCATGGTCATAAGACAGTCACAGGATGCCCATGAGGTATGTAACAATGTTCAAAATGATTCGTGAAATTCTTGAAGGTTGTTCCTGCCACTGCTGCTGCCAAACACCTGTCTCTAATCTGCCAGACTTCCTGATTTTACTGTATTAAAGGCTCTATGTAAATACAGATTATTTTTATTATCACCTGATGACACATGAAGATTATGCAGCCTAATTAGTCCACGCTGATGTTTATTCTGCTAGTCTGTGGTGCACTTGATCCCTGTGCCTGGCCAGTTTATTCCTCTTTGCTCTTACTGAAATAAACTTGTCTGGCACATCATTAAGATGAGATGTGATAGTTTAAAGAAGACGTGCAGCAAATCATAAAGAGAAGAGATTCTGCAGATGCTGGAAATCCAGAGTAACACACACAATGCTGGAGGAACTCAGCAGGTCAGGCAGCAACTGTGGCAGAAGTTCTTAACCCTTTTTCTGCCATGGACATAAGTCGAGGGATAGAGTTTAAGAGTCACGAGGTAATGATGCAACTCTATAAAACTCTGATTAGGCTGCACTTGGAGTACTGTGTCCAGTTCTGGTCGCCTCACTATAGGAAGGATGTGAACGCATTGGAAAGGGGACAGAGGAGATTGACCAGGATGCTGCCAGGTTTAGAGAGTATGGATTATGATCAGAGGTTAAGGGAGCTAGGGCTTTACTCTTTGGAGAGAAGGAGGATGAGAAGCGATGTGATAGAGGTATGCAAGATATTAAGAGGAACAGATAGAGTGGACAGCCAGCGCCTCTTCCCCAGGGCACCACTGTTCAATACAAGAGGACATGGCTTTAAGGTAAGGGGTGGGAAGTTCAAGAGGGATATTAGAGGAAGGTTTTCTACTCAGAGAGTGGTTGGTGCGTGGAATGCACTGCCTGAGTCAGTGGTGGAGGCAGATACACTAGTGAAATTTAAGAGACTACTAGACAGGAATCTGGAGGAAATTAAGGTGGGGGGTTATATGGGAGGCAGGGTTTGAGGGTCGGCACAACATTGTGGGCCGAAGGGTCTGTACTGTGCTGTACTATTCTATGTTCTATGACTTCTACTAATGGGTCCGTGAACCCCGGCTTGGGAACCCCTTGATCTATGGAGAGGAATAACCAGTTTATTCCTCTCTTGTCTGACCTACTGAGTTCCTCCAGCATTTTGCATGCGTTACTATGCAAGACAAGTGTTTTTTTTCTACACAGAGTGATTGGAGCCTAAGTCGTGCTGCCAGGGAAGACAATAGAAACGGATCCAACAGCAGTGTTTAAGAGGCATTTGGATAGGCACATGAAGAGACGGGGAAGCGAGAGATGTGAAATAAGTGCAGGCAGATGAGATGAGTTTAGATTTCAAGGTTGATGTAGACATGGTGGTCCAAAAACGTCCACACAGTGAATAACATTACAAAGATATTTTAAAATTATTCTTCATATTTTCTTGTACTAGATGCTGCCCTTAAGTGCATAAAACATGGGTGCGTAATTAACCCATTGAGTCTGCTGCACCATTCAGTCATAGCTGATCTATTTTCCCCCTCAACCCCATTCCCCTGGATTCTCCCTGTAACCTTTGATGCCTTTACTAATCAAGAACTAATCAACCTCTGCTTTAAATATACCCAATAAATTGGCCTCCACAGGCTTCTGTGGCAGTGAATTCCACAGATTCACCATTGTCTGAAGAAATTCCTCCTCCTCCTCTATTCCAAAAGGACATCCTTCTGTTGTGAGGCTGTGCCCTCTGGTCCTAGACTCTCCCACTATTGGAAACACCCTTATCACATCCACTCTATTTAGGCCTTTCAATGTTCAGTAGATTTCAGTGAGACGTCATAGAAATGTACAGCACAGAAACATGCTCTTTGACCCAACTAGTGTGTTCTGAACCATTTAATCTGCCTACTCCCATCGACCTGCACTGGGACCATTGCCCTCTGTACCCCGACCATCATGTACCTTTCTAAACTTCTTTTATTCTTCTGAACTCCGTCAGTGCAGGCCCAGAGCCATCAAACATTCTTCATACATTAACTCTTTCATACCCAGGTTGATTCTTGGAAATCTCTGGACTCTGCAATGCCAGCATGTTCTTCCTTGGATACAGGGCCCAAAACTGCCTGCAATACTCCAAATATGGTCTGTCCAGTTTCTTGTACAGCCCCATCAAATGCTCCTCATCGGAGCTACCTCCCTGTTGTCTCAATGTCTTCCCTATGTTTGGTGCTCAAACTGACCTCGATAATAAGCACCAATCTGTTCCTTCATGCTTGTACCACTGGGCTCAGTCTCGTCCCAGGTCCTGAAATCACATCTGGTCTAACAGTCTTATTCATACAAAGCTGTTGAGCTATTTAAAAGAAAAAATGAACACGCTCAAAACACATCTGGAAGCAAAATGTCGATTCTGAAGAACAGTACCTAAAAACTGAAACATTTACATTCTGCGGCTAATTGATCTGCTATATATCTTTCTTTAGTGTAAGCTTTCTTTCCAATATTCCTTTTATCCCTCTGTAATGAGAGATAACAAACTGAGTTCTCTTCTCTCAGACTTCATGGCAGTGCTTCCCGAAGAGTGCAAGATGTTATGGCTCGGATTAACTTCCAAGCTAACTTGTGGAAGTACTTCAGCTTCCAGTCTGATATCTTGGTGACATGTGAAAGCAAAGAATGGAGAAGTTAGTTATTCAGGAAACAGTAAGGATCAATGTGAGAAAACAAAACATTTGATATGCAATTATTAGTATAATGCTTTGCTTTATTCCTTGTTCTATCAGGTGACCGCACCAGTCAAAGTAAATTTATTATCAAAGTGCATGTTACCATACACCTTGCAGACGTTTACAGGAAAGTAAAGAAAAACAGTAGAATTTATGAAAAACTATACATAGAATACTTAGAAATAACCAACTTACGGAAGAAGACAAATAAAACATAATACTGAAACGATCGGATGTAAAGTCTGCAAAAGCGAGGCTGTAGGTTGTGGAAAGAGGTCATTGTTGAGGTGAGTGGCATTGTCCATGTTGGTTCAGCAGCCTGCTGGTTGTAGGGTAAAACTGTTCCTGAACTTGGTGGTGTGGAATCTAAGGCTCCTCTACCCATAACTGTAGCTACTATCCTAATGATAGTTGCTACAATTGTCTCTACCAGCTGGTATTATTAAGTCAGATAGGCAATTAATTATATAGCTAAAGCCTTCATTAAAAATCAAAATAACACTCCTGTGCTGTACTGATAGTGCCTTTAGTTTATTGGGTTTTAAATTTAAACTTTGGAGGGCTGTAATGGAATGTGCTCTGAAATTAGACCTAATTCCTGCAGAAAGTGCTCCCTGGACCTTTCACAAATTTAATCCCAGTGAAAGGATTATTTTATTGTCACTAACAAGTTCATTTAATTTCTTTACTGGCAGGTTCCTAACAGTCAAGTTGCAGTGACCTTGTATCATCTCCTGGATGCATTCAGTGTGCTGGAGGCCAGACTGAGTGAGGGACAGGAGCTCGGACACTCTTCTCGTGTTCATCCCAACTTGTCAGATCTAAGGCAAAAGATGGATAAGTTCATAAAGGCTATTGGAGTCCCAAAGCAGCAGGTAATAGAGTGATGTGATATGTTATTGATAAAACTTGGGAGAGGAAGACACTTAAATCTTTAGCTTTATTTGTCACGTACATCGAAACACAGTGAAGTGAGTTATTTGATTCAGTGACCCCCCACGTTCCGAGAATGTGCTGGGAGGGGGCGCCCACATGCTTCTCTGGCACCAACACTGCATTCCCATAACTTCCTGACTTGTACGTCTTTGGAATGTGGGAGGAAACTGGAACACCCAGAGGAAACCCACATGGCCACACTGGAAACTTTGAAACTCCTTACAGATTGTGGCAGGAATTGAACCCTGATTGCTGGTGTTGTGCACTTCTGTGCCATTCTGAACCTTGACCCACAGTACAGATGTTGCAGGTAGGTAGGGGCTAGGACCTTGGCAGTCAGAAGCCTGAAGCACGATTTTCCTCCGTGGCCCCAACAGGTCTCACCTGAGGCCCCTAGCCTAGGTAAATATACAGGTGTGGACTGTGGATGATGAGCCAACTTTAGTTCTATTTGACTTGGGTTTTACACTATCTGGAGCACTAAATAGTAACCAATGTGTGTTTCTGATGTTTACTGCAGTTACAGTCTGCCTGGATAGACTTCAAGAACAAAGCATTTTCTAAAGGCAACACTGGAAATCCTCAGGAGTGAGAAAACATTTCTTTTCAATGTCTTTCTGAGCCTGTTTCATCCCGTGTGCATTAAAATATACAATGAGTACGTGCAAGACAGGAATTCTTTCCTGTGCAGTATGCTCCAACCACGTGCACATAAACCATAAAACCATATAACCATATAACAATTACAGCATGGAAACGGGCCATCTCGGCCCTTCTAGACTGTGCTGAACTAAAGTTGATGCTCTTCTGGATGTTCCAAACGCTGACGCTTTTCCTGCACCCACCTAATACCCACACTTTCCCGAATGACTTAATGACTAGTAACGAAGGTCGGTAACCGAAGTGATTTCATTCTATTCCAGGCTCCTTGTGCCTCATGATATGCCCTTGTTATTTATTCTGACTCAAATCAGTACTGGCGGGGACATTCTGTGGGGTGGGCATAGAATATAGTTACCACTACAGCACAGAAACGGGCCCTTTGGCCCAACTAGTCTGTGCTGGCCTGGGTTTCTGACTAGTCTAGGGGTTCCAACCTTTATTATGCCATGGACCAATATCATTAAGCAAAGGGGTCCATGGGCTGTAGGTTGGGACTCTTGTCCCACCTACTGTACCTACACCCAGATCATAACCCACCTGTAATTCAAAACAGGTTTGAACGGAGTCTGAGTTTTTTTTTATTTTGGAAATTAAGCCTTCAGTTATTCATTGTGAAATATTTGGACTGTTGTTTACCTATCGCTGAGTGGTGTTTGGTTTGAGTGTTGGGAATTGTTCCATCTTGATTTGTTCTGTTGCAGTCTGTTGCAGGCATGTCGGAATGTGAAGACCCAACTATGCTTGGTTTATCAGCACTATTTCCTGGTAAAACCAGCAGGAGGCTCTCAGCATTTGACTATCGACTTGCAGACCAAAATGCAAAAAATTGTCCAGTACGTATTACTATTAGGCAGAAGAATAAATAGAATGGATTTGCCTTGTGTAGTTCCTCCTGAACCAGTCTGGCCATTTTCCTCTAACCTCTCTCACTAACAAGGTGTTTTTGCCCACAGAATTGCTTTTCACTGGATATTTGTGTTTTTTGCACCATTCTCCATAAGCTCTGGAGACCATGCGGGAAAATCCCAGGAGATCAGCAGCTTTTGAGATAATCAAACCACCTTGCCTGACACCAACAATTGTTCCGTGGCCAAAGTCATTTGGATCACATTCCTTCCCTGTTCTGTTGCTTGGTTTGAACAACAGCTGAACCTCCTGACGATGTCTGCATTGAGTTGCTGACACATGGTTGGTTGTTAGATATTTGCATTAACAAAGTGTACAGGTGTACCTAATAAAATGGCCACTGAGTGTCTTTGCCGGACATGATCCCTCAGCTGGTGTACTTCCACTTGTAAAGTAGGTGACTTCAGCCTGACGGTTGAAGTGTTAGTGGAAAAATGGTCTGAACTATTAATCCAGTCACTTCACGTCACTATTGTATACAGTATGTACTATCAAGTTCGAAATAGTTTTTATTTCATTGAGGATTGCTGATGACAAGATGATGGGTATTGGCTACGGTGTTCAATAAAAGGTTGTAATGTAATCGTCTACAAACGAGAAAATCTGCAGGTGTTGGAAATCCAAGCAGAACACACAAAATGCTGGAGGAACTCAGCAGGTCAGGTAGCATCCATGAGAATGAGAACAGTCATTGTTTCGGGCCAAGACCCTTCCCAATATAATCATCCTGTAGTTATTATATGAAAATCTGCAGAAATTATAAAAGTCGTTCAGAGATGGATACTTTAATGATCCCAAATGAAATTATGGTGTCACAGTAACATTACAAGTGCACACATATATTAGAAGAGAAGTAAGAAAGAATAAAAAATAAGTTACTTCAGTCTAACAGGAGGCTATAGGTTGACTCATTATAGAGCCTGATGACTGAGGGTAAAAACGACCTCGTATGGCGCTCTTTGGAGCAGTGCAGTTGTCTTAGTCTATTACTGAAGGTGCTCCTCTGTTCAGCCAAGGTGGCATGCAGAGGGTGAGAAACGTTGTCCAAAATTGCCAGGATTTTCCGCAGGGTCCTTTGTTCTAGCACAGCCGCCAGAGTGTCCAGTTTGACTCCAATAACAGAGGTAGCCTTTCTAATCAGTTTATTAAGCTTGTTGGCATCACCCGCGTTGATGCCATTGCCCCAGCACACCACTGCATAGAAGGCTGTAGTAGTGACAACAGACTGGTAGAACATGTGAAGGAGAGTGATGCATAGACTAAAGGACCTCAGTCTCCTTAGGAAGTACAGGCGACTCTGGCCCTTCTTGTACGCAGCCTGTGTTGGTGCTGCACTCAAGCCTGTCATCCAGGTGCACCCCCAGGTACTTGTAGGTTCTCACCACATCCACGTCCTCACCATCAATAGTAACAGGGAGCAGTGCAGGCTTAGTCTTCCTAAGGTCCATCACCATCTCCTTTGTCTTACTGATGTTGAGCTGCAGATGATTCAGTTTGCACCATTTAACAAAGTCCTCCAGCAGGGCCCTGTATTCATCCTCCAGCCCTCCCTTTAGATACCCAACTATTGCTGAGTCATCAGAGAATTTTTGCAGATGACATGACTCAGTGTTGTATCTAAAGTTCGAGGTTCACAGGGTAAACAGGAAAAGAGCCAATACAGTCCCCTGTGGGGCCCCAGTGCTGTTTATAGCCATGTCTGACACACAGCTCTGAAGCCACACAGACTGGTCTGCCAGTCAGGTAGTCCATTATCCAGTTACAATGGAAGTGCCAACCTGTATTGAACAGACCTTTTCTCCCAGCAACGAGGTATTGAAGGCACTAGAAAAATCAAAAAGCATGATCCCCAGAGCTGTCCTGCTTATCCAATTGGGAGTAGACTCTGTTCAGCAGGTAGATGAGAGCATCGTCAACTCCAGTGTGCTCCTGGTAGGCAAATGGCAGGGGGTTGGGGGCTGATCTGACCAGGGGTCAGAATGAGCCAGGACCAGCCTCTCTAGGGTCTTCACGATTTGTGTGGTCAGGGCCATTGGACTGTAGTCATTCAAGACTTTTGGTTGGCTGTACTTGGATACTGGGACAATATTGATGTTTTCCACAGTCGGGACCCTTTCTAGGCTGAGACTCAGATTGAAAATGGGCTGGAGAACTCCCCACAACTGCTCAGCACACTCAGTCAGGACCTTGGGGTTCACACCATCCAGCCCCAATGCTTTGCCGCATCTGAGTTTCCCCCAGAACCCTTCTTACCTGCTCAGTAGTGAGGGTGAGCCCATGGTGACTGGGGAGTTGGAGGGAGGTGACGATTGGGATGATAGTAGTTGGAATGTGGAGGTGTGGATGGTAGGTGCAGAGAAAGGAAAGGATATTGACAGTGATAGTACCCTGTGCTGAACAGGAGGGGAGAGGCATCAGTGCTGAGGGAACATTGGGTGGCTCGGCACCTGGACTGGTGTGTTGAGGGATGACAATACAGGATTAGTTAATATAAAAACATAACTGTGGTTGGTATTAGGATTATTGGAGTTGGTTTATTATTGTCTCATGTACTGAGGTACAATGACAAACTTGTCTTGTGTATTGTTTTACAGATCAATTCATTACACAGTGCATGGAGGTAATACTCGGGGAAACATTAACAAAGCAGAATAAAGTGTGTAGAGAATGTGCAGTGTAGGTAAACTGACATGCAAGATCATAATGGGGTTGATGGTGAAGTCAAGAATCCATCTTATTCTACAGGAGGTCCATTCAAAGTCTTAAAACAGCAGATGAGAAGCTTTCTTGAAGCTGGTGGTGTGTATGTTGAGGCTTTTGTATCTTCTGCCCGATGGGAAGGAAGAGAAGAGAGAAAAGTCTGGGATGGGTGGGGATTTTGATTACATTGGCTGTTTTACCGAGGCAGCGAGAAGTAAAGATAGGGTCCATGGAGGGCTGGCTGGTTTCTGTGATGTGCTGAACTCTGTCTGGTTTCCTGCAGTCACAGGCAGAACAGCTGCTGTGCCAAGCTGTGATGCATCCAGGTAGGCTGCTTTCTGCGGTGCGTTGATTCAACCTCTGAAACAAAAGCTGACTCTGCTGGAAATGCTTTTCAGGTTCATCCTCTTCTTGTTATGTTCTTCACAGATGGAACTGACGAGCTGACCGCTTGCAGCAATCAGCTTA
Organism: Mobula hypostoma; assembly: GCF_963921235.1. Lineage (NCBI taxonomy): Eukaryota > Metazoa > Chordata > Chondrichthyes > Myliobatiformes > Myliobatidae > Mobula > Mobula hypostoma. The sequence continues at coordinate 12,292,756 of NC_086115.1, read as the reverse complement.
CAGATCAGTGGCCAATTAGAAACCAAAATGGGTCACATTTTGGGACTCTCTGTAAATCAGCGAAATGGAATACATGTAGATACAAAGAGACACTGTTCTGAGTCACATTTTTAATGTTACAATGGTTTTTCTCTGTTCCCTGTAGGGAGAAACTGATAGACTGGAAGGATTTCCTCTTGGTAAAGAGCAAGAGGAATACCACCGTGATCTCATATCCTTGTTGGCTATTAAAGATGATTTCTTAAAAATCAAAGTTCTACAGATGCTGGAAGTCTGGAATAAACATGCTCAAGACACTCAGCATGTCAGGTAGCACTCTGTAGAGAAAGAGTTAATGTTTCATGGCAAGGAAGCTTCTTAAGATTATGCCTCTTTGCAAATTTAGAGAAAAGTAATCTTTTGCACAAAAGGCATTTATGCCAATTTCAATAATGTTAATGTATGATTTGCCCAACTTGTTCTCTGTATGTCGTACTTATTTAGAGGCATGGAGGCATCTTAGCTGGAGCTATTTGAAAGGGAGAATAAATCTAAGGATCAAGCTCCTGGTCATAATTTGAGGCTTCCTGTTATAAATGACTAGCAAAGACACAAAGGGGCTTCTTTCAATACCTCCACCATCCAGGCCATGCTCTGTTCTCATCGGGAAGGAAGTACAAGAGCCTTGGGTTCTACACCACCAGGTTCAGGAACAGTTACTACCCTTCAACCATCAGGGTGCTGAACCGGAGTGGAAAACTTCAGTCACCTCAACTCTGAATTGATGCCACAACCTACAGACTTACTTTCAAGGACTTCACAACTCAGCTTTTTAAAAAATTTGCACAATTTGTCGTCTTTTGCACATTGGTTGAATATTTTTTTATAGGCACTGTTAATGATTACTTAAGTGGCCTGTTAAAACGGGCATAGTTTAACTACCAGACCAAAGGGCTGAGGCTGTAATCCAGGCTGGCATTCCATCGCGCCATTTCCAGAGATGCTGTCTTTCAAACAAGTCATCAGTTAGAGGTCCCGTCTTTCCCCTTGGGTGGGTACAAATGATCACAAGGCATTATGGAAAAAAATGCATGGAGGTTCTTCCTACTGAACTGGTTTCTTGACCCTGTCCTTCAAGCAGTGTCACGAAGGCGTTTGATGATTATGGTTTTATCATGTTTTGTGGGAGCTTGTAGAAAATGGAATAGTACAGGCTCTTCCGCCATAATTCTGTGCTGAAGGTCAATCCAACCATTCCATCCGACATAGCCCTCCACTTCTCTTTGATCCACATAGAGTCCCTTAAACGTCCATTATGTACCTGCTTCTGCCACCGACCCTGGCAGTGTGTTCCATGCACACACCGCTCTGTGTTTAAATAAATAACTAAAAATGAATCCTCCTTCTAACGTTCCTCCTATACTTTCCTCCAATCACCTTAAAATGATGCCCAACTGTTAGCCATTTCTGCCCCTGCAAAAAGGTCTCTGCCTGTCCTCTTGATCTATGCCTCTTATCATCTTGTCACTTCTCATTCTTCTTGTCTCGAAAGAGAAAAGCCCTCAGGTCGCTCAGTTTACCCTCATAAGACATGCTCTTGAATCCAGAGAGCATCCTGGTAAATCTCCTCTGCACCCTCTCTAAAGCTTCCACATCATTCCTATAATGTGGTGACTAGAACGGAACACAATACTCCCAAGTGTGATCTAACCAGAGTTTGGTTGTTACTGTTTTATCACATGTTTTGTGGGAGCTTGTTGTACAAATTTTAATTGTTTATCCTACAACTTGTGACTAATCTTGAAAATCACTTCACTGGCTGGAAAGTGGTTTGGACTGTTGTTTAACTGTGAAAGTTGCTACAAATTATTCTCTCATACTGAGTTACATTGAATTTAGTTGTAGCTCCAGAACATTAAAGCAGAAACAGAAAGATTGCCTTCAATGTTATCACTTGATGATTGGTAATCTTTTAATCCTATGTTCTGTAAATGCTGTGCATTTGGTTGACCTTGACTTTGACTATACCTATCTGCAAGACTTCCCAGGACTGATCCATTTCATTTACGTGGACAGGACAATGGGCCAAATGATTGCACCTTCCTTAAATACTTCAGAGAAGTCCACAGAGCTGGGGAAAGGACCACTGGCTACATTCATTAAAAGCAAGGTACAGTAAAACTGCGATCATCTGCCATCCTCATGACTATGGTGCTGGAATGGCAGATTTTCCGGACTATTGGATATTACTCCTATTTCCCAAAAGGCTTTTAAATTGTAAGACCATAAGACACAGGAGCAGAATTAGGACATTTGGCCCATCGAGTCTGCTCTGCTTTTCCATCATGGCTGATTTATTATCCCTCTGAACTCCATTCTTCTGCCTTCTCTCCATAATCTTTGACATCCTTGCTAATCAAGAAACTATCATAAGACCATAAGACAAAGGAGCAGAAGTTGGCCATTCGGCCCATCGAGTCTGCTGTGCCATTTTATCATGAGCTAATCCATTCTCCCATTTAGTCCCACTCCCCCGCCTTCTCACCATAACCTTTGATGCCCTGGCTACTCAGATACCTATCAATCTCTGTCTTAAATACGCCCAATGACTTGGCCTCCACGGCCGCCCGTGGCAACATTCCATAGATTCACCACCCTCTAACTAAAAAAATTTCTTCGCATCTCTGTTCTGAATGGGCGCCCTTCAATCCTTAAATCATGCCCTCTCGTACTAAACTCCCCCACCATGGGAAACAAATTTGCCACATCCACTCTGTCCATGCCTTTCAACATTTGAAATGTTTCTATGAGGTCCCCCCTCATTCTTCTAAACTCCAAGGAGTACAGTCCAAGAGCGGTCAAACGTTCCTCATATGTTAACCCTGTCATTCCCGGAATCATTCCAGTGAATCTTCTCTGAACCCTCTCCAACATCAGCACATCCTTTCTTAAATAAGGAGTCCAAAACTGCACACAGTACTCCAAGTGAGGTCTTACCAGTGCCTTATAGAGCTTTAACATCACATCTCTGCTCCTATACTCTATTCTTGCATCTCAGAACTTTGAATTCTCTCCCCATTTAAATAATAGTCTGCCCGTTTATTTCTTCTACCAAGGTGTATAACCATACACTTTCCAACATTGTATTTCATTTGCCACTTCTTTGCCCATTCTTCCAATCTATCCAAGTCTCTCTGCAGACTGTCTATTTCCTCAGCACTACCGGCCCCCCCATCTATCTTCGTATTATCAGCAAACTTACCCACAAAGCCATCTATTCCATAATCCAAATCGTTGATGTACAACGTAAAAAGAAGCAGCCCCAACACGGACCCCTGTAGAACACCACTGGTAACCGGCAGCCAACCAGAATGGGATTCATTTATTCCCACCTTCTGTTTCCTGCCAATCAGCCAACACTCTATCCACGTATGTAACTTTCCCGTACTGTCGACCTCAGTTCTAATTATACCCAATGATTTGGCCTTCACAGCCATCTGTGGTAATGAATTCCACAGATTTACCACCCTCTGGCTAAAAAGTTCCTCCTTATCTCTGTTCTAAAGGGACATTCTTCTGTTCTGAGGCTGTCCCCTGTGTTCCCAGACTCCCTCACTATAGGAAATCTCCTCTTCGTATCCACTACGTAGGCCCTTCAAAACTGCCCGCAATACTCCGTGTGGTCTTACCAATGCCTTATAAAGCCTCAGCATCACATCCTTGCTTTTACATTCTAGTCCTCTCTAAATGCATACTATCATTGCAAAAGCCTTCCTCAACACCAGCTCAACCTGCAATTTCACCACTGGGGAATCCTGCACAACGCTCACAAGTCCTTTTGCCTCCTATTTCTGACTTTTCTCCCATTTAGAAAATGGTCTACGTCTTTATTCTTTCTACCAAAAGTGTATGACCATATACTTCCCTATATTGTATTCCAATTGCCCCTTCTTTGCCCATTCTCCTAATCTAAGTCCTTCTCCAGACTCCCTACTTCCACACCACTACCTGTCACTCCACCTATCGTTGTATCGTCCGCTACCTTGGCCACCAGGCTCTGAGTGATTATGGGATCTTTTCCCTTGACGATGCACTTCCTGTCCTTCATCATTGCTGAGTTTGAATTCCAGAAACCCTTCCCCAAACATTATGTACAGCATCTTCACTACAACAGCTGTGGTATTTCTCAAAGGTACTGTATCTTCTCACAGGCTGTTAGAGGTGGGCAGTAAATGTTGTCCCTACCAAGCGAAAATGAAAGTCTCTTTTGAAGTAATGATCTGGTCGATCTTGAATCCATCACTCAAACTTCATTGCTGTGGGGGGAGCGGGGGGGGGGGGAAGAGAATAAACTCCCAATTTCTAAATACTTCCCTTTCAGTTGAAGCTCCACATAGAACATAGAACAACTACAGCCCAGTGCCACATGATCAACCTCGTTATTCTCCCCCACATCCACGTGCCTATCTAAGAATCTATTAAAGTATCTGCCTCTACCATCACCGCTGGCATTCCATGCACTTAGCACACTGTGTGTGTCTCTTGCCTCTGATATTACCCCCTCCCATACTTCAATCACCTCAAACTTACATCCTCTCTTATTAGCAATTCTCACTCTGGGGTAAAAGTCCCTGGCTATCCACTCTATCTATGCTTTTGATCATTTTATACACTTGCATTTATTCTTTCAAGAAAGAGTTAGATAGAGCTCTTAAAGATAGCGGAGTCAAGGGATATGGGGAGAAGGCAGGAATGGGGTACTGATTGTGGATGATCAGCCATGATCACAGTGAATGGCTGTGCTAGCTCGAAGGGCTGAATGGCCTACTCCTGCACCTATTGTCTATTGCATCAAACCACCTCTCATCGTCACTCCAACGACAAAAGCTCTAGCTCGCTTAACCATTCTTCAGAAGATGTGCTTTCTAATCCAGGCAGCCTTCTGGTAAATCTCTGCTGTACTCTCTCTGAAGCTTCCACATCATTCCTATAATGAGGCAACCAAAACTGAACACAATACTCCAGGTGTGGCCTCCAGAGGACCATAAGACATGAGAGCAGATTTAGGCCGTTTGCCCCGTCAAATGTGCCCCACCCTTCCACCATGGCTGATGCATTTCCCTCTCAACCCCTTTCTTCTGCCTTCTTCCTGTGACCTCTCATGCCCTGACTAATCAAGAACTTAATCTGAGGCTGTGCCCTTTGGTCCTAGACTCCCTCACCAAAGGAAACATCTGCTTTATATCCACTCTGTCCGGGTCTTTCACTATTCAATCGGTTTCAATGAGATTTCCCCCCCTCATTTTTCTAAATTCCAGTGAGTACGGGCCCAGAGCCATCAATCACTGCTCATACGTTAACCCTTTCATTCCTGGAATCATTGTCATGAACCTCCTCTAAGTACATCCTTCCCTAAATAAGGGACCCAGAACTGCTCTCAATACTCGTGAGGCCTCATCAATGCCTTAAAAGCCTCAGATTTACATCCTTGCTTTTATATTCTACTCCTCTTAAAATGAATTGCGTTTGTTTTCCTCACCACCAACTCAATCTGCAATTAATCTTCAGGGAATCCTGCATGAGAACCCCCCAAGTCCCTTTAGATTCTGGATTTTTACATTTTCTCCCCATTTAGAAAATAGACTGTGGCTTTTGCGCTCCCAGCGCTGTATCCCATGAGCCTCCTCTTTGCCTGTTCACCTAATATGTCCAAGTCCTTCTGCAGTTTCTCTGCTTCCACAACACTACCTGTCCCTCCACCTACCTTGGTATCATCCACAAAACTGGCCACAAAGCCATCAATTTCTTCACCCAGTCGTTGACATACAACATAAAAAGAATCAGTCCCAACACAGACACCTGTGGAACAGAACTAATCACCAGTAGCTAATCAGAAAAAGCTCCCTTTATTCTCACTCTTTGCCTCCTGCCAATCAGCCAATGCTCTGTCCATGCTGGTATCTTTCCTGTAATACACTGGGCTCTTATCTTGTTAAACAGCCTCATGTGTGGCACCTTGTCAAAGGCCTTCTGAAATGCCAAGTACAAAACATCCACTGATTCTCCTTTGTGTGTCCTGCTTGTTATTTCTTCAAAGAACTCCAACAGGTTTGTCAGGCAAGGCTTTAATTTCTGGAAGCTATGCTGACTTTGGCCTACTTTGTCATGTGCCTCCCATTATCCCGAAACCACATCCATAATAATCAACTTCAACATCTTCCCAACCAGTGAGGTCAGACTAACTGCCCTATAGTTTCCTTTCTTCTGCCTCTCTCCCTTCTTGAAGAGTGGAGTGACATTTGCAATTTTCCAGTCCTCCAGAACCATGCCAGAATCTGTTGATTTTTGAAAGATCATTTCTAATGCCTTCATTAATAATGTTGGAGCCTCTTTTAAATATCAGGTCCAGGTCATTTATCTGCCTTCAGAACTTTGTTTTCCAAGCACCGTCTTCCTAGTATTAGCAACTGTAGTCACTTCTGCCTCTTGATACACTGGAACCTCCAGTATGCTGCTTGTGTCTTCTACAGTGAAGACTGATGCAAAATATGTAGTTACTCCACCATTTCCTTGCTCCTGTTATTATCTCTCCATTGTCATTTTCCAGCTGCCCAATATATACTCTGAACTCTCTTTGAGTCTCTATGTATTTAAAAAAAAACTTTTGGTATCATTTTTGATGTTATTGGCTAGCTTACCTTCATATTTCATCTTTTCATCCTTGTGGGGTTTTCTTAGTTGCCTTCTATTGTTATTTTAATTTCCCAATCCTCCAATTTCCACTAATTGTCACTCTATTACATGCCCTCTCTTTTGCTTCTGTGTTAGTCTTGACTTCTCTTGTCAGCCACTGTTGCGTCATCCTGCTTTTAAAATGCTGCTTCTTCAGGATGTCTGGTGTATGGAAAGTTCCTATTTTTAATATACCCCTCTGATCAGTACTATCGTTGCTATTGTATTTATCTAAATGTAATTTGATAAACTTTTTATTTCATTACATAGGCTTATACGACAGTATTTTTCACTGAAGGTTTTCTAATCTTGCTAGGTGTGGTCTTTGGTTGGTATGGGCCTGAGATACTTACAGAAGGGGTATACCACTCTGACATTCCGTGACGGAGATTACTACTGCTGTTACTTCCTCTGGTTTGAGAATAATGATGTAAGTATGTTGTATTTTAAGTAGGTGTTCAAAGGAATAATTGATATAGACTCAATTTATATAGCCAGGGCTGTACAAGATATAGCTCAGGTTACACTGGAAGCGAGGGAAGAGATTGTTGAGCCTTTGGTAATGATCCTGGGAAACTTGGCTATATGGATTAGGAATTGTCTTGCCTACACAAGGCAGAGGGTGGTAGTTCATAGTATACTGTATTCTGTACACCTCAATAATGAAAAAGGTCTAATCAGACAATCATGTGGCAGCAACTCAATGCATAAAAGCATGCAGACGTGGTCAGGAGGTTCATTTGTTGTTCAGACCAAACGTCAGAATGGGGAAGGAGTGTGATCTAAGAAACTTTGACTGTGGAATGATTGTTAGTGCCAGATGGGTGGTTTGAGTATCTCAGAAACCGCTGATCTGGGATTTTCACACACAACAGTCTTTACTGTTTAGAGAGAATGGTGTGAAAAACAAAAAAAAATCCAGTGAGTGGCAGCTTTGTGGGCAAAACCGCCTTGTTACTGAGAGGTTGGAGGAGAATGGCCAGACTTGTTCAGGCTGACTAGAAGGTGACGTCACTCAAATAACCACACATAACAGCAGTGTGCAGAAGAGCATCTCTGAACGCACAGAACGTTGAACCGTGAAGTGGATGGACTACACCAGAAGGCCATGAACATACACACAGTAGCTGCTTTATTAATTACAGGAGGTACCTAATAAAATGACCACTGAGATTGTAACGGGGAAAAGAAAGATGGCATTGAACCTGGGGAAACACCAGTCCACATTTCCCTCCAGCCCGACGTCACCACCATTCTTGTTACTGTCCTTTACCTTCCTCCCTATGCTCCTGCAACCCCTTGAATTGTAAGTGCTATAATCTTAATGACAAGTTTGTTATTTGCCCTTTGAAAGTTCATATGGACCACCTTAACCATATTTTCCTCAATGACCTCCTGGAACCTCATTTTCTATCAGATTAGTTAAACGTGATTTGCCTTGACAAATCCTTGTTGCCTTCCTCGATTAGCTTTATTTGTCGCATATACAATGAACTATATAATTTTTGTCAATGACCAACACAGTCGGGAGATGCACTGGGGCCAGCCTGCAAGTTTCGCCATGCTTCTTCCGTTAAGATAGCGTGCCCACAACGTACTGATCCTACCCCGTATGTCTTTGGAATGTGGGAGGGAACTGGAGCACCCAGAGGAAACCAGTGCGATCACGGGTAGAATGTTCAAACTCCTTAACGACCGCGGTGAGAATTGAACTCCAGTCACTGACGATGTAAGGCATTGTGCCAACTTCCATTTATCCATGTGATAGCTAACACTATCCCTATTTAATATAACTGCAATAATTGAGAGTGATAGGAAATGGAACCATAAGCCAGTTTTGCTGACATGAGTTTTGGGGAATGCATGGAAATATTAATCAGTAGTAACTGTCCATGAATCAGTGTTCTATATCACTCCTGATTGGCTGTCCTTTCATCTTGCCTTTATGTGCCTCTAAAGATTCCTGGATCCCCTTTTGCTGTGTTAATTTTTGTTATTTCATTCTCCTCCTTTGCCACCCTTTATTTCTTGCTCACCCTTTGTATTTTCATTGTTGTATTTTGTATTAACTTTGTCTTTGCACTGTACTTCTGCCACGAGACTACAAATTTCACGCTGTATATGTACATAGGACCATAGAACACTACAGCACAGGAAACAGGCCATTCAGCCCTTCTAGTCTGTGCCGAAACATCATTCCGCTAGTCCCATTGACCTGCACCCAGTCCATAACCCTCCAGACCTCTCCCATCCATGTATCTATCCCATTTATTCTTAAAACTTAAGAGTGAGCCCACGTTTACCACGTCAGATGGCAGCTTGTTCCATACTCCCACCACTCTAAGTGAAGTTAGACCTTTCCCCTTTCACCCTAAAACCATGTCCTCTCGTATTTATCTCTCCTAATCTAAGTGAAAAGAGCCTACTCGCATTTACTCTGTCTATACCCCTCATAATTTTGTAAACCTCTATCAAATCTCCCCTCAGTCTTCTACGCTCCAAGGAATAAAGTCCTAACCTGTTTAATCTTTCCCTGTAACTCAACTCCTGAAGACCCAGCAATATCCTAGTAAATCTTCTCTGCACTCTTTCAATCTTACTGATATCCTTCCTATAGTTAGGTGACCAGAACTGTACACAATATTACAAATTTGGCCTCACCAATGTCTTATACAACCTTCCCATAACATCCCAACTCCTATACTCAATATGGGTGATAAATCTGATACTCATTTTATACTTGGCTTTAATTTGACAATTGTTGTGTGTCCTTTATCCTACTTTATAATTCCAGCCATTCAGGAAACTTGGGCTTTCATAACCTACTTTCCTCTTTTGTGTGAATGTGCACGAGCTATCTCCTCCAGAAATACTACCCAATGCTTAGTTTTGCTGAGTTGGCAGCTTATAGAGAACACCCTGTGATGTGAGGTCAACTCTACTGAGCAACCCCACCAGGCTAAATTTTTCCACTGATTACCCTGGACCATTCTTCCTTTTCATTGTTACTAATACTGTAATATCCTCAATCATACGGACCCAATCCTACATCTGTTTATCTCCTTCCTTAATTTTCCTGAATATCTTCTGGAATGTGAAACAGTACAGCACAGTACAGGCCCTTCAGTCCACCGTGTCGTGCTGACCTGAATCTACTCCAAGATCAATCCAACTTTTCCTTCCTACATCATCCTCCATGCTTCTATCATCTAAAAATTTCTTACATGCCCCTAATGTATCTGCCTAAACCACCACCTTTGGCAATGCATTCCACCAACCCACCACTCTGTATATATTAAAAAAAGGTAGCTGATATAACCCCTGCCAACACCTTTAAAATTATGCCCCTTGTATTAGCCTTTTCCATCCTGGGATAAAAGTTCTGCCGTCCACTCTATGCCTCTTATCATCTTGTACACATCTGTCAAGTCACCTTTCATCCTCTTTCACTCCAATGAGAAAAGCCCCACCTCGCTCAGCCTATCTTCAAAAGACATGCTTACCAATCCAGGCAGCATCCTGGTAAATCTCGTCTGCACCCTCTCTTGTATCATGCGGTGCGTGGCAAAATCCAACATGGTTAACTGCGTGAAAGATCTCCAATCTGGTTTTGTGCTTTTATGTACGTACATTTACGTAAAAACTACTGTATCTTAGAGCTGCTTACTCTCTTCATTAGGGATACAAGTTACCAGTCATAGAGCTGCCAGTGCTGTCAGATGACTCCGCTCCTGTCGGGATATTGACTGGAGATTATTACAGGTACAGTGTGGCTGCAAGACCTTCTTTAGCTCTGAAGTCTAAAGTTGAGGTACTGGGGAAGGGTAAAGTAGTTGGTGGGAAATCTGAAGCAGTTGCTCTACACTGAAATGTAAAGTGCCAATGCTGGTAATCTGGGGCATTGAGGTTGAGTACTGAGGGTAAAATGTGGGCTGGGACCATGGTGCTGAATTTGTGCCTCTGCTATACTATGATAGAATGGCAGGGCAGACAATGAGCTGAGTGGCCTAATTCTGCCCCTATGTCCTATGGTCTTATGAAAAGCAATGGTCAGAGTCTAGCTATTTCCGCTTTTGCAGTGCAGGGAAGTTTCTTCATCTTGAAAGTCTTAAACTAATACAGATCCTCCCCCACTTATAGGCATCCAACTCAACTCACTGAGTATATTTAAAGCACAGGTAAGGCCATAAGACATAGGAGCAATATTAGGCCACTGGGCCCAGTGAGTCTGCTCTGTCATTTCACCAAGGCTGATTTATTATCCCTCTCAACCCCATTGTTCTGCTATCTCCCAATCACAGCTGATGCTCTTACTAACCAAGAACTTATCAACCTCTGCCTTAAATATATTCAATAAATTGGACTCCACAGCTGTCTGTGGCAATGCATTCCACAGATTCATCACTCTCTGGCTAAAGAACTTCCTTAATCTCTGTTCTAAATGGGCAGCCCTCTGTTCTGAGGCTACCCTCTGGTCCAAGAATCACCTACTCTCGGAACCGTCCACTCTGCCTGAGCCTTTCAATATTTGATAGGTTTCAATGAGACCCCCCCACGCCCCCCCCAACTTCATTCTTCTAAACTCCAACAAGTACCGGCCCAGAACTATCAAATGCTCATGTGTTGACCATTTCATCTCCTCTGGACCCTCTCCAATGCCACCACATCTTTTAGATAAGGATCCAAAACTGCTCACAATACTCCAAGTGCAGTCTTATAAAGGCTCAGCATTACATCATTGCTCTTCCAATCCTTTTGAAATGTTTGCTAACATTGTATTTGCCTTATTTACCACTGACTCAACCTGAAAGTTAACCTTTAGGGAATCCTGCACAAGGACTTCCAAGTCCCTTTGTGCCTCAGGTTTTTGTATTTTCTCACCATTCAGAAAAGAGTCAACCCTTTCATTTCTTCTACCAAAGTGCATGATCATACACTTCCTCACACTGTATTCCATCTGCCATTCCTTTGCCCATTCTCCTAAACTAAGACCTTCTGTAGCTTCTTTACTATTTCAAAATGACCTGCTCCTCCAACTTTCTTCATATCGACTGCAAACTTTGTAACAAAGCCATCAATTCCCATCATCCAAATCATTGACATGTAACATAAACAGAATCGGTCTCAACACAGACCCCTGTGGAACACCACTAGTCAATGGCAACCAACCGGAAAAGGCTCCTTTTATTCCCACTATTTGCCTCCTGCCCATCAGCCACTGCTTCATGCATGCTGGAATCTTTCCTGTAACACCATGGGCTCATAGCTTGTTAAGCAGACTCGTATGGCACCTTGTCAATGGCCTTCTGAAAATCCAAGTAGAAAACATCCATGGATCCTCCTTTGTCTATCCTGCTTGTTATTTCTTCAAAGAATTCCAACAGATTTGTCAGGCAAAATTTTCCTTTAAGGAAGTTGTGCTGACTTTGGCCTTTGTCATGTGCCTCCCATTATCCCGAAACCACATCCATAACAATTAACTCCAACATCTTCCCAACCACTGAGGTCAGACTAACTGCCCTATAGTTTCCTTTCTTCCTGCCTCTATCCCTTGAAGAGTGGAGTGACAATTGCGATTTCCAGTCTTCCAAAACCATTCCAGAATCTAGTGATTCTTGAAAGGTCATTACTAATGCCTCCACAATCTCTTCAGCTACCTCTTTCAGAACTCTGTGGAGTACATTGCCTGGTCCAGGTGACTTACCTACCTTCAGACCTTTCAATTTCCCAAGAACTTTCTCTCTAGTTATGGTAACTTCACATACTTCATGACCCCTGACATCTGGAACTGCCAGCATACTGTTAATGTCTTGAAGACTGATGCAAAATACTGATTCAGACCATCTACCATTTCATTGTCCCCCATTATAACCTCTCTAGCATTGTTTTCCAGTGGTCTGATATCCACTTTTGCCTCTCTTTTACACTTTATGTACCTGAAGAAACTTTTGGTATCCTCTTTAATATTATTGGCTAGGTTACTTTCATATTCCATCTTTACCTTAATGAATTTTTAGTTGCCCTCTGGTTTTTAAAAGCTTCCCAACTCTCTAACTTACCACTATTTTTTGCTCTGTTATGCCCTCTCTTTGGCATTTATGTTGGCTTTGACTTCTCATTAGCCACAGTTGTGTCAACTTTAGAATACTTCTTCCTCTTTGGGAATTGTATATCCGGTGCCTTCTAAATTGCTTCCAGAAATTCCAGCCATTGCAGCTCTGCTGTCATCCCTGCCAGTGTTCTTTTCCAGTCAGTTCTGGCCAAATCCTCTCTCATGCCTCTATAATTGCATTTACCCCACTGCAATACTGATACATCTGACCTTAGCTTCTCCTCCTCAAATTTCAGGGTGACATTTATCATATTATGATCACTGTCCTCTAAGGGTTCTTTTACCTTAAGCTCTCGAAGCTTAAGCTTACCTTAAGCAATTCTGGATTGGGTGTTATGCAATGAACCAGAGTTGATTAGTGGGCTCAACCACGAGCTGCCCTTAAAAAGCCATCTCGTAGGCATTCTAGAAATTCCCCTTCCTGGAATCCAGCACCAAGCTGATTTTTCCAAAAATCTACCTGCATATTGAAGCCCCCCATGACTGTTGTAACATTGCCAATTGGCATGCGTTTTCTATCTCCCATTGTAATATGTAGATCACATCCTTGGTACTGTTCAGGGTTCGTATACAACTCCCATCAGAGTTTCTTTTAGCCCTTGAAGTTCCTTAGCTCTATCCACAATGATTCATCACCTTTTGACCCTCTGTCACCTGTTTTTAATGATTTGATTTTAATTTTTTTTACCAACAGAGCAAACCACCCCCCCGCCTTCCTGCCTATCTTTTCGATACAATGTGTATCCTTGGACATTAAGCTCCCAGCTATAATCCTCTTTCAGCCATGATTCAGTGATGCCCACAACATCATACCTGCCAATCTGCAACTGTACTGTAACCTGTCTTTGTACTCTCTGCAAAGTTGACCACAAAGCCATCAATTCCTTATCCAAATCATTGACATATAATGTGAAAAGAAGCAGTTCCAACACCAACACCTGAGGAACGACACTTGTCACCAGCACCCAACCAGAATAAACCCTAGGTTTATTCTGACTTGATTTGACAAATGACCTGACTTGGTCCAACCAAGCAGAGTTCACTGCCAAGAAGGCCCACCAGCACCTTTACTTCCTGAGAAAACTAAAGAAATTTGGCCTGTCCGCTAAAACCCTCACTAATTTTTATAGATGCACTGTAGAAAGCATTCTTCTAGGGTGCATCACAACCTGATATGGAAGTTGTCCTGTCCAAGACCAAAAGAAGCTGTGGAAGATCCTGAACATGGTGCAGCACATCACACAAACCAATCTTCCGTCCTTGGACTCACTTTACACCGCGTGCTGTCGGAGCAGTGCTGCCAGGATATTCAAGGACACGACCCACCCAGCCAACACACTTTTCGTCCCTCTTCCCTCCGGGAGAAGGCTCAGGAGCTTGAAGACTCGTACGGCCAGATTTGGGAACAGCTTTCCAACTGTGATAAGACTGCTGAACGGATCCTGACCCGGATCTGGGCCGTACCCTCCAAATATCCGGGCCTGCCTCTCTGTTTTTTTGCACTACCTTACTTTCCATTTTTCTATTTTCTATTTATAATTTAAATTTTTTATTTACTAATTTGTACTATTATTAATAATTTTAATATTTAGTATTTGTAATCCAGGGAGTGGGAAGCGCAGAATCAAATATCGCTGTGATGATTGTACGTTTTAGTACCAATTGTTTGGCGACAATAAAGTATAAAGTAGTCCATCTGGTCCAGGAGACTTGGCTACCTTCAGACTTTTTAGCTTCCCAAGCACCTTCTCCTTGGTGATAGCAACTACACTCACTTCCTCCCCTTGACACTCTCAAATATCTGGCATACTATTAGTGTCTTCCACAGTAAAGACTGATGCAAAATGCATATTCAGTTCATACACCATTTCTTTGTCCCCCATTACTACCTCTGCAACATCAATTTCCAGCAATCCATTTTACTCTTTATCTATCTGAAAAAACTTGCTTTCATCTTTGATATTTTTGGCTTTATATTTCCTTCATATTTCATATTTTCTCTCATTTATTTTAATTGCCATCTGTTTGTTAAAAAGCTTCCCAATCCTCTAACTACCCTCTCTTTTGCTTTTATGCTGTCTTGGATTTCTCTTGCCACCCATGGTTGGCTGATCCTCCCTTTGGGGTACATCTATCCAAATTGCCCCAGAAACTCCAGCCGTTGCTGTTCTTCCATCATCTCTGCTAGTGTCCCCTTCCAATTAACTTTGGCTAGTTCCTCTCTCATTTCTCTGTAGCTCCCTTTACTCCACTGTAATACTGGTACATCTGACGTTGTCTTCTTCCTTTCAAACTGCAGGGTGAATTCTGTCATATTATGATCACTGCCTCCCAAGGGTTACCTTACCTTAAGCTCCCTAATCAAATCTGGGTCATTGCACAACACCCAGTCCAGAGTTTTATTTCCCCTGGTAGGCTCAACTACAAGCTGCTCTAAAAAGCCATCTTGTAGGCATTGTACAAATTCTCTCTCTTGGGATCCAGTACAAACCTGATTCTCCCAATCTACCTGCATATTGAAATCCCCCATTATTACCTGCCTTTTCTATTTCTCATTGAAATCTATATCCCATGTCCTGGCTACTGTTCAGGGGCCTCTATGTAATTCCCATCAGGGTCTTTTTACCTTTGCAATTTCCTAATTCTACCCACATTGATTCTGCATTTTCAAATCCTTAGAAAGAGGTGACATCAGATCAGATTTCATATTTTATCAATTGAGCCATCCCAGCACCTCTGCCTACTTGCCTGTCTTTTCGATACAATGTCTTGTCCCTGGATGTTAAGCTCCCAACTGTGATCTTCTTTCAGCCACGACTCAGTAATGCCCACATCATCATACCTGCCAATCTCCAACTATGCTACAAGATCACTCCCTCTACCCTATTCCGTATACTGGGTGCATTTGAATATAACACCTTCATACCTGTATTCATCAGCTTTTCAATTTTGGCCCTACATTATACTTCACCTCATCTCACCAACTGCATTTTCACTCTTATCATCTGCTGACGGCCCTCAGTCTCACTGCACATTACATTGACTTCTGCCAGCTGCCCTATCCTCAGCCCCATCACTCCAGTTCCTTCTACCCTGCCAACTTGGTCTAAACCCTCCCCCACACGTCTGTCAAATCTGCCCACAAGAATAATGGTCCCCTTGCATTCAAGTGTAACCCATCCTTATTGTACAGGTGTTACCTTCCCCAGAAGAGGTCCCAATGATCCAGAAATCTGAAATCCTGCCCCCTGCACCACCACCTCAGCCACACATTCATCTGTGCTGTTATCCTATCCCTGCTTTGACGAGCATGTGGTGGAGAGTGGTACTTGGAGATCCTGTTCCCCTAAATCCCTACACTCACTGTGCAGGGTTTCTTTTCCCCTCTCTACATATGTGATTGGTGCCATTGTGCATCACCATCTCTGGCTGCTTACCCTCCCTCTTGATCTTCTGCAGCCACTCTGAGACGTGCTGGGAGGCAACACACCATCCTGGCTTCTCTGATGCGGCCCCTAACTATTGAGTCTCCTATCACTACCGCTCTGCCTGACTTTGCCCTTCCCTGCTGAGCCTCAGAGGCAGCCCACAGTGGCCCTGGCCTGGTTGCTGCTGTTTGCTGTGCCCCAAAAGGGCATTGTCTCACACCCAGCAGTATCTAAAGGGGGATACTTGTTGCTGGGGGGTGGGGGATGGCCACAGGGAAACCCTGCACTGACTGTTTACCGCCCTTGCTTCTCCTGGGGGTCACCCATCTCCTATCTGAAGCCTGCACCCTGAGTGTGACCACCTCAGTAAAAGTTCTCAGCCTCCCAGATTGTCCTGTGTGCGTCCAGGAGCTGAATCTGGGTTCACTTCCTGCAGATGTAGTCATCAGAGACTGCTAGGTACCCTGAAGTGCCACATCTCACAAGAGGAGCATTCCACTACCTGAACTAATATCCAGCATCACTTGCTGCCTCTAACCTCTCAAGACTTAATTTGTAGCCTGTGTCTGCTGATCCAAAGCCTGGCCACTTTAACTCTGCTCACTCTAACAGTGGCCACTCCAACGATGGCTGTTCTGCTCAAACCCTGTTTCTCTTTATTGACCCTTGCTAATTAACACTAGTTACTATTAACCCAGGCAATCTCCCACTCCGCACGTGTTCCTACAGGCCCTACTCACTCGCTTTTTATAACTGGCACGTGAAGTTCATGAGGAACTGTCGCCATCTCTGTGATATGCTGTTCGCCAAGAAAGGTCCTGTGCTCTGCAGACAAGTGATCAGTGAGGATGTCAAAGATTACGGGAAGAAGGCAGAAGAATGGGGTTGAGAGGGAAAATAAATCTGCCGTGATGGAATGCGAGCAGACTCGATGGGCCAGATGGCCTACTTGTGCTGCTGTGTCTTATGGTCTTATTAAGAATCCCCTGAGTGTTGTTATTTTTTTTCTCTCTCATGACTCTCACCTTCTCCTCCCAAGCCTTAGCTGCGTGAAGGTGGTTCTGGAACACTGCAGTAGGGGACTGGTGATGTTTCAAGCGCACCCTGGAGCCCAGTGTATGCGCACCTTTGCATTCCAAAGCCTTCTGTAACACAAACTTGTGATGAAATGGTCAGACTCGATGGGCTGAATGGCCTAATTCTGCTCCAATGTTGCGGTATTTTGTACAGCTGATTTGACTGCTGCAGGGCAGGAGGCATCCACTGCTGCCTGGGAACTCAGTTTGTATCAGCATTTCCAACTTACCAACTGCTTGAATATAACCTGGTCAGGGTCTGTAATGAAGGACATTGAAATGTTGCAGGTTGATCCTGAGAGTTATAGGAACTTCCAGCGAAGATAATAAAATTCTTGAAGTAGGAGCTGAGAGTAAGGAGAAGTTCATAGAAAATAGAATAGTACAGCACAGTACAGGCCCTTTGGCCCACATTGTTGTGCCGACTCTTAAACCCTGCCTCCCATATAACTCCCCACCTTAAATTCCTCAATATACCTGTCTAGTAGTCTCTTAAATTTCACTAGTGTATCTGCCTCCACCACTGACTCAGGCAGTGCATTCCACGCACCAACCACTGAGTAAAAAACCTTCCTCTAATATCCCCCTTGAACTTCCCACCCCTTACCTTAAAGCCATGTCCTCTTGTACTGAGCAGTGGTGCCTTGGGGAAGAGGCACTGGCTGTCCACTCTATCTATTCCTCTCATTATCGTGTACACCTCTATCATGTCTCCTCTCATCCTCCTTCTCTCCAAAGAGTAAAGCCCTAGCTCCCTTAATCTCTGATCATAATGCATACTCTCCAAACCAGGCAGCATCCTGGTAAATCTCCTCTGTACCCTTTCCAATGCTTCCACATCCTTCCTGGTGAGGTGACCAGAACTGGACACAGTACTCCAAGTGTGGCCTAACCAGAGTTTTATAGAGCTGCATCATTACCCCACGACTCTTAAACTCTATCCCTCGACTTATGAAAGCTAACACCCCATAAGCTTTCTTAACTACCCTATCTACCTGTGAGGCAACTTTCAGAGATCTGTGGACATGTACCCCCAGATCCCTCTGCTCCTCCACACTGCCAAGTATTCGGCCATTTACTTTGTACCCTGCCTTGGAGTTTGTCCTTCCAAAGTGTACCACCTCACACTTCTCCGGGTTGAACTCCATCTGCCACTTCTCAGCCCACTTTTGCATCCTATCAATGTCTCTCTGCAATCTTTGACAATCCTCTACACTATCTACAACACCACTAACCTTTGTGTCGTCTGCAAACTTGCCAACCCACCCTTCTACCCCCACATCCATAGAGGTCCCAGAACCAATCCTTGTGGGACACCACTAGTTACAACCCTCCAATCCGAATGTACTCCCTCCACCGTGACCCTCTGCTTTCTGCAGGCAAGCCAACTCCGAATCCACCTGGCCAAATTTCCCTGGATTCCATGCCTTCTGACTTTCTGAAGAAGCCTACCGTGTGGAACTTTGTCAAATGCCTTACTAAAATCCATGTAGATCACATCCACTGTACTACCCTCATCTATATGCCTGGTCACCTCCTCAAAGAACTCTATCAGGCTTGTTAGACATGATCTGCCCTTCACAAAGCTATGCTGACTGTCCCTGATCAGACCATGATTCTCTAAATGCCCATAGATCCTATCTCTAAGAACCTTTTCCAACAGCTTTCCCACCACAGACATGAGGCTTACTGGTCTATAATTACCCAGACTATCCCTACCACCTTTTTTGAACAAGGGGACAACATTTGCCTCCCTCTAATCCTCCAGTACCATTCCCGTGGACAACAAGGACATAAAGATCCTAGCCAGAGGCTCAGCAATCTCTTCTCGCGCCTCGTGGAGCAGCCTGGGGAATATTCTGTCAGGCCCCGGGGACTTATCCGTCCTAATGTATTTTAATAACTCCAGCACCTCCTCTCTCTTAATATCAACATGCTCCAGAACATCAACCTCACTCATATTGTCCTCACCATCATCAAGTTCCCTCTCATTGGTGAATACCGAAGAGAAGTATTCATTGAGGACCTCGCTCACTTCCACAGCCTCCAGGCACATCTTCCCACCTTTATCTCTAATTGGTCCTACCATCACATCTGTCATCCTTTTGTTCTTCACATAATTGAAGAATGCCTTGGGGTTTTCCTTTACCCTACTCGCCAAGGCCTTCTCATGCCCCCTTCTTAAGCTCCTTTCTTGCTACCCTGTATTCCTCAATAGACCCATCTGATCCTTGCTTCCTAAACCTCATGTATGCTGCCTTCTTCCACCTGACTAGATTTTCCACCTCACTTGTCACCCATGGTTCCTTCACCCTGCCATTCTTTATCTTCCTCACTGGGACAAATTTATCCCTAACATCCTGCAAGAGATCTCTAAACATTGACCACATGTCCATAGTACATTTCCCTGCAAAAACATCATCCCAATTCACACCCGCAAGTTCTAGCCTTATAGCCTCATAATTTGCCCTTTCCCAATTAAAAATTTTCCTGTCCTCTCTGATTCTATCCTTTTCCATGATAATGCTGAAGGCCAGGGAGTGGTGGTCACTGTCCCCCAGATGCTCACCCACTGAGAGATCTGTGACCTGACCCGGTTCGTAACCTAGTACTAGATCTAGTATGGCATTCCTCCAGTTGGCCTGTCAACATACTTTGACAGGAATCCATCCTGGACACACTTAATGAACTCTGCCCCATCTGAACCATTGGAACTAATAAAGGTGCCCGCCAATCAATATTAGGGAAGTTAAAATCACCCATGATAACAACCTGTTATTTTTGAACCTTTCCAAAATCTGCCTCCCAACTTGCTCCTCGGTATCTGTGCTGCTACCGGGGGCCTATAGAATACCCCCAATAGAGTAACTGCTCCTTTCCTTTTCCTGACTTCCACCCATACTAACTCAAGAGGTTCCTGCTACATTACCCACCCTTTCTGTAGCTGTAATAGTATCCCTGACCAGTAATGCCACCCCTCCTCCCCTTCCCCCCATCCCTTTTAAAGCACTGAAATCCAGGAATATTGAGAATCCATTCCTGCACTGGTGCCAGCACGGTCTCTAATGGCCACTACATCATAATTCCATGTATGTATCTAAGCTCTCAGTTCATCACCTTTGTTCCTGATGCTTCTTGCATTGAGGTACACACATTTCAGCCCTTCTACCTTACTGTCTTTACACCATTTATTCTGCTTCTCTTTCCTCAAAGCCTCTCTGTATGTTAGATCTGGCTTTACTCCATGCACTTCTTTCATTGCTCTATCGCTCTGGGTCCCATCCCCCTCGCAAATTAGCTTAAACCCTCCTGAACCATGCTAGCAAACCTACCTGCAAGGATATTTCTCCCCCTCGAGTTCAGGTGCAACCTATCCAATCTGTACAGGTCTCACCTTCCCCAGAAGAGATCTCAATGATCGAAAAATCTAAAACCCTGCCCCAACTCCTCAGCCACGCATTCAACTGCCATCCCCTCCAATTCTTACCATCACTGTCACGTAGCACTGGCAGCAATCCTGAGAATGCCACCCTTGAGGTCCTGTTCTTCAGCCTTCTGCCTAGTTCCCAAAACTCACACTTCAGGACTTCATGTCTTCTGGTTGCTTTCCCTCTCATACCAGGATGTCGTGCACCCGGTCAGAGACATCCCGGACCCTGGCACCCGGGAGGCAACAAACCATGCGGGTGTCCTTCTCACGTCCACAAAATCTCCTGTCTGCTCCCCTGACTATAGAGTCTCCAATGATGACAGCTCTCCTCTTCTCCATCCCACCCTTCTACACCACAGGGTCAGACTCAGTGCCGGAGGCCCTGCCACCGTGGCTCACCCCTGGTCGGTCGTCCCCGCCAACAGTATCCAGGACGGTAAACTTATTATTCAGGGGAATGGCTGCAGGGGTGCTCTGCACGACCTGTCTGCTCACCTTCACTTTCCCCCCCTGACTGTCACCCAACGACCTGCTTCCGACAGCCTAGGTGTGACTACCTCCCTGTAGCTCTCATCTATGACTGCCTCATTCTCCCTTATGAGTCGAAGGTCAGCCATCTGCTGCTCCAGATTCCTTACACGGTCTTCCAGATCACCCAGCCACATGCACTTCTGGCAGATGTGACCCTGCAGGAGAGGGGAGTTCCCCAAGCCTGGTTTATACTTCAGCGTTAACTGGACGCCGTAACCTAGGCAAGTGGCCTACGCACGTTGAGCATTTATACTTCTGCGTTGGTGTGTCTGCGTCGTGTTGCAATTCGCGCACGTCACGCATGCGCACTCACCTGCCCGCGCAAGGCTTCGTGGTCATGGTAGTCTCGGGGTAAACAAGACGCGAGCGTCTTTATTCGTGCGAAATGCGTCCTCCATAATTTCGGAGGTCTGTAAAGCTTTATGGAAAGCATTGCAGCCAGAGTTCCTTCCCTACCCTTCAGTCGGTCAATGGGAAGCTATTGTAGCGTAGGATGACATGCGATGCTACCAAGCGGACCAATCACAGCTGCTGCAGTCTGCGTTGCCGCGACGCGCGGTTACATTTTGGGAGAGGTGCGCGTCGCGGCAACGCAAGCTCACGCGTAGGGTTCCACGTCAGCCTTGCATAGGGTTTGCGGCGACGCGTTGACGCAGAAGTATAAATCAGCCGTAAGACCGCCACATCTCACATGAGAGGCACATCACCGTCTCAGGAGGCATTGTAAAGCCTAACTTGGAGCAAGCTCATCCTCCGCCTCTTCTCCTCAAAGCTCCACTCCTTCACTGGCCACTTTGCTTGAGCTACCCCTCTTTATTTGTTTGAGATTTTCAAGCAGCTTGGTCACCGGACCTTGATTGCCCAATCAGCTGTCTGTCTGCTGAGTGAGCCATTCAGATCTTGATCGACTTGATTGCTGAGAAGTAGATTTATGAGAGGTGAAGTCTCCAACTCGTTTACCAGAACCCTTTTGGGGAAGTGAGCTTTATTATTCTGTGTGCTTGTTCTGAAAGGTGATTTTTCACTGAATAATGGAGGAAGGAGACAAAAGTAGAAGAAAGAAAGGTCAAAGTGGAGTTTATTGTTATTACAGAAGTACATGCGCAGTATGTACATGTATAATGGGAAAAATTGCAGCAGCATTACAGGTTAAACTTGAATTATACACAACCTTTATAAGGAAGTGCATGACTAAAAGAAAAGGAAACACAGTCCATTATAGTGCACAGTGATCCAAATTGTCATAGTATTGTTAAATTGTGGTGATTAGGGTGGTGTCAGAACTGAGTGGTTGAAGGGTAGCAGCTGTTCCTGAACCTGTCCTCTGTACTGCCTGCCTTGTGATAGGATGGCATGGCCTGGATGGTGGGGTCAGTGATGATGGGTGTTGTCATCTTGAGGCAATGCAAGGAAAGACTTCTAAATTTAGGCTTCTGATCTGCTGACTAAAGTTGGAAAGTCTGGAGCTCTTTAGTCAAGGAATAAAGGGTTATGTTAAGTATTCAGGACTTTAAAGGGATCAGACAAAAGTGGAAGAGTGCAGCGCAGGAACAGGCCCTTCAGCCCACAGTGTGTTTGTTTGTTTATTCGGTGTGCAATCGGCCCTTGAGCCATGCTGGCCAGCAATATCCTGATATAATCCTAGCCTAATCACTGGACAATGTATAATGACCAATTAACCTACCAACTGGTCTTTAGACTGTGGGAGGAAACTGAAGCACCTGTCAGAAACCCTCGTGATCACGGGGCGATCATGAAAACTCCTTATAGGCAGAGGCTGGAATTGAACCCTGGTCTTCTGTACTGTGAAGTGTTGTGCTAACCACTGCGCTACTGCACCAACAAGCTGAGTTGTTGGACCGAAGGGCCTTTTCTGTGCTGCATAATTCTGACTATGTTCTGTAAAATCCTGGGGATTTGGCCTCAAGGCTTCAGATGAGGAAAAAACAATATGCAAGTTTTGTTTTTATAAAATTTGTTGATTGAGAACCACTGCTGAAGCCGACGTTCATGGCCAGTTCTCATTGCTGCTGAACCGAGGCTCCTGCCAGACTGATTCAGTGGTCAGCCACTGCTGGGGATGGTGGCCAAGGCCTGAGAACATGGAGCTGCACAGGTGCTGCCACAACCTCTTTCTATGCTGTGGTTCTGATTTTGTGTACTGTCGTAGTAGATACCAGTAAAACAATTCAATAAATATCCAGTCAGCGCATCGTTCAGAAGTGAATATACCAGGGTTAAATTCTGAGCAACATCCATTGCTTTTGGAACTGAAAAGGACATCCGTAGGATTAATAACTTAAGAGGAAGTTGTATTAGGGTCACATATCAAATATTCGTTGGTTCACAACTAATAACAAATCATAGTATATTTAGTGGGATAATCTTGTACTTAATAATTATTATTTATAAATAGCACACAGCTTAATTATATTGTGTCCATTTTGATGTTGGAAGAGACTTCACGGCACTTTTACAAAAAGGACAATGATTTATAACTGATGTCATGGCTGATGTTTATTCATCATCTAATAGTATATTTAAAAAAATGATGAGGGTGTAGATGGGGTAAATGGAAGCAGACTTTTCCCACTGAGGTTGGGTGGGACTACAACTAGAGCAGGGGTTCACAACCTTTTTTTATGCTGTGGACCTTTCCCATTAACTGAGGGGTCTGTGGACCCTAGGCTGGGAACCCCTGAACTGGAGGTCATGGGTTATGGGTGAAATATGAAATGTTTAAGGGGAACATGAGTGGGAACTTCTTCACTCATGAGGGAGGTGAGTGTGGAACAGGCTGCTCGAAAAAATGGTCACTGTCAGTTTAATTTCAACGCTTAAGGGAAGTTTGGATCGGTACATGGATGGGAAGTGTGTGGAGGGCTATGGTCCAGGTGCAGGTCGATGGGAGTGGGCAGGATAATAGTTTGACGTGGACTAGATAAGCTGAAGGGCCTGTTTTTGTGCTGTAGCGTTCTATGACTCTGTTAGTGTAAAATGGTGACAGTAAAAGTTGTTTTATAATTTCGAAGTGATTTAATGCAGTGTTCGTCTTCTCCCCAGGAAACTGATACGATACTGCGGCAAGAACCACGGCTTGGAAATGATAAAATGCTTTGAGCTCTTCACTATCCATCTTGGTGTCATTCCTACAGAGTTTATCATTCAGCAGTGCTGTAATCTAGCACGCAAGTTATGGGAGCCCTCTCATATCCCTCTGTTCTAAAGCAATACCAAAGAAGGATCATTCGGAAGTCAGGAGAAAGTTTTCTGTTGGTGGACATGGCTGGCCCTCTGTAAATTTGCTTTCAATTTGAAATGGCTGGATACTTTCTGATTTTCTACCCCCCCCCCCATCTGTCATCAGATAGCTTGGCTTCAGTTATTACTGAGCATACAGGCTCAGTATTTATGTTGAGATACTAGAAAGTGGGGGTAGCTGAGGAACAGTGCAGATTCTGAGTGGGTGGGTGTGGATGTTATGAATGTGCTGAGCAACAATGACAACGGGGCAGTCGGAATAACCGTCATAGCTGAGGAACGTTAGCCACAGTACACACTGGGCAACTTAGTGCGGGCGTGACAAACCAAGCCTGCCAAGATAGAAGTGTGCGCCCGGAAGCCCGCACTAAAAGAGAGCCCTGCACGTTTAGGAGGTCCAGTCGATTCACCGTGCTATCAATCAGCCACATGCACGGTTGCCATGTTCTCCCAATTGATCTGATGTGGTTCAGTGGGGATGACTGATTGGTTCTTTTCCCACATAACCCCAGCTCCAGATTCTGGGCAAGGTGAAGGATGATATTGGATCCTGGATCAAAGGAGCGGCAAATGCAGAGTGGAATTAGCTACCAGATGTCCTCGTGTGTGGGCAATTGCCCCAGCCTGTTGTTGGCAGAGGCCAATCAAGCTGAGTTTGGGTCAGATGAGCTGAGTCTGGGTGTCTGATCTGTATATTGTATCTGAGGGACAAAAGAGGTAACTACGATTGAAAGAGTGCAGAGAAAATTTTCAAGGATGTTATTGGGATACGAGGACCTGAGTTGTAGGGAAAGCTTGATTAGGTTAGGACTGGACTGCAGAGGAATAAGGATAGATTTCATAGAGGTATACAAAATTAAGGGGTATAGATAGGGTAAATACAACCAGACACTTTCCACTGAGACTAAAATTAGAGATCATAGGATAGGGCGATGGATAAAATATTTAAGCAGAACCAGAGGGGGAGCTTTTCATTTAGAGAGTGGTGTGAGTGTGTAGTGAGCTGCCAGTGAAAGTGATGTATGCAGGTTCAACTTCAACATTTAAGGGAAGATTGGATATTTGTATGGATGAAAGGGATGTGGAGAGCTATGGTCCAGTTGCAGTCCATGGGAGTTTAGCATGGACAAGATGGGCCAAAGGGCTTGTTTCTGTGCTGTATGATTCCAGCCTTCTCTGCTTAATCTCTACCCCCCTCCATGCATTTCTTTCTCTCACACCTATCCACCCCTCCACTCTTCCTCTTCTGTCAATGTAACCATTGCCCAGTTGAAAAGTATTGCAGGGACCATTGTAAATATGTCACATCAACGGTGGTCGTGCAGGTTGTCGTATGGAGTTGTCTACTCATTAATAATAGTTTCAGTTCTGTCAATGAATAATCAATAAACCTTTGGAACCAGCACCGCTGCTTGTGAACGGGGCTGCTGCTGAATACCTGAGACTGGTTATTTTGATGAAATAATCGAGTATTTTTGTATGTCAAAAGATGGTGATTAAACACAGTGCTCTTCACTTTGATTGCAACTCTTAATGACATTTGGTTGAAATTTTGTGCACAAACTTGATGGAAATTGTAAAATAACAGATTTATTTAACTAAAACAAACTGATTAGGAGAAGTGAGGTCCTGGAACCAGGAAGTAAATGAAAAATAATTTTAAAAATGCAGTTTCTAGAAACTTTGGTATATGCTGGAGAGGTGCTCCACCTCAAGTGTTTTAGATTTGGGGAGGGAAATAATTTTGAAAAGCTCAGCCCGGATTACTGGACGAGTTACCTGTCAGTCTGAGAATCCCGCGGGATAATCTACTGTTGCTCGAGTGACAATATCACTGAGTGGCCTGGGGCAGGGAAATGGAGGAGGGGCGGGCACGAAGACTATGTGCGTGCAGCCATGCCGAGCATGTGATGAGGGAACAGCATCTCGTCCGACTGCACCCACGACGACGCTTCAATAAAATGCATCCTCAGTATCGGTGAGGTGCGTATTCAATATTGACCTATTGTGGGCGTTACCAATATTCCTTTCTGATAGTGTTCTGCTCCCTCAATACTGTCCCTCTTAATTAATATTGTTCCTCCTCCTTTGTGGGGCTCCCTCAATACTGTCCATCCAGTAGTATAACGCTGCCTCAATACTGCCCTTCCGATAAGGAGGTTTCCCCAAAATATGGCCTCTCTGATGCTGACGTCCAATAGACCGTGCGGGGCTCCCTTAATAATTGTTCCTCCAATAGTAGGGTGATCCCTCAGTACCAACCACCCAATGGTATATGCTGCCTCAGTAATGACCTTCCAATAGAGCAGCCTTCCCTCAATACTGTCCCTCTGGTGAGGCTCAATAATTCAACTCCGATAGTGCAAGCCTCACTTAATATTATTCTGCCTATAGTCTGTGGTGAATCACCACTGCCTCCAATAGGGCTGTGTTTCCTCAGTACTGCCTTTCCAGTAGTGTAGTGCTCTCTCAAATCTGCCCTTCTGGAGCTCCCTGAATATAGTCCCTGCTGGTGCTACCCACCCTCAGCATGGCCCCTCCCATAGGGCAGTGTTCCTTCATCTACCCCCCCACCCCCAACACTGTAACACTCCTTTAGTGCAGGGTAGTTTGGGGATGGACGAAGTGGGGTGCTTGAGTTCATTGAGATGAGCGTGAGTGAAGAATGTATTGGAGAAAGAAAAATGGGGGGGTAGTGGGTGGGGAAAGGCACACAAAATGTAGATGCTGAAATCAGCATCAATAAGACTGCTGGAAGTACTCAGAGGATCAAGCAGTATTTGTGGAGACAAAGGCTTTTTAAATTTCAAAATTAAGCTTTATTCATAAAAATGATATACAATAGATATAAAAACAGTGTATGACTCTTTGACGAGATTCTGTAGATGCTGGAATTCCAGAGCAATGGGCCAGATTGAAAAAGTTAGGATGTTGGGGCCCGGGGCAATGGACCGTCTGCCACAGCGTGCTGCTCTGTGTAGTTTACCTGGCTCTACACTGAACTGTGGACTTCAGTTCAGAGTGCCATTTGCTTGCATTTATTGTCTGCATCATTTGTTTTTTCTCTCAGCATATGGTGTTGTCGGTCCTTTATGGGTTCTATCTGGTTTCTTTGTTTTGTGGCTCAGATTAGGAGACATGTCTCTAGGTTATATAATGTATATGTACTTTAATAATAAATGTATTTTGAACACACACAAAATGCTGGAGGAATTCAGCGACTCGGGTAGCATCTATGGAGAGGAATAAATAGTTCCAGCTAAAATTAGAAAATGCTGGATATGCTCGGCAGGTCGGGCAGCATCTGTGGGAAGAGAAACAGCATCAATGTTCCAGGCTGAAAACCCCTTGTCAGAGCCGGGACAGAGACAAAAGCAGCTTGTTGAGCTGCAGGGAAGTCGATGTTCAGAATCGGGTTTATTATCACCGGCATGTGTCCGGTTTTGGATCCCATCACTGACTGATCGAGATGATCAGTGCTTGCTGGGGCTGCTATGACCTGATTCCAGGATATCCATGCAGCACACGATAGAGATTTCATGTGATTCATTGGCCTTCCAAGTTGTCGTTAGAACCTAGTCCTGATGAAGGGTCTCAACCTGAATTATTGACTATCCATTTTCCTTCATAGATGGCCATGGGAATGGAAGGGCTATGTATGAGGAGGGTTTATACTTGCTGGAGTTTAGAAGATTGAGGGGGATCTCATTGAAAATGTCTACCTCGGCCTTTCAATATTAGATATGTTACCTATAGTGAAGGAGTTTAGGGTCAGAGGATGCAGCCTCAGAGTCCCTCTAGAACAGAGATGAGCAGGGATTTCTTTAACCAGAGTATGGTGGATCTGTGGAATTCATTGCTGCAGATGGCTGTGGAGGCCAAGCCATTGGGTATATTTAAAGTGTTGGTTGATAGATTCTTGATTAGTAAGGGCATCAAAGTTTATGGGGAGAAAGCAGGCGAATGGAATTGAGAGAGATAATAAATTAGCCATGACGGAATGGTGGAGCAGACTCGATGGGCTGAATGGCCTAATTTGCTGCTATGTCTCACCACTTTATGCTGCGTGACCTGCTGAGTTCCTCTGGCCTCTTTGTGTGCAAAGATGGTGTCTTCATAACAAGTTTAATTGGGCAAGGTAACTCAATTGTAGCACATAGGTGGGTCATCAGCTGGAATTTGTCTGCAAGAGATTTGCCTTTTATAATGTAAGAAAATTGCCCCTCTGAATCTTCAGGTTGTGTAATGTTAGAGCAGCTTCATAAACTTGCAACAGCCTTGACCTGCTCCATCCATCTGTCCAGTTTAATGCCGTCCAAAAGCATCAAATGTTAAAACAGTAAGTTGAAAGGGAAGTGATATGATGGATAGATTAATCCACGGCTTGCTATGAAAGCAGTAATGCCCCTGAATGGAAACTCCTTCAAAAATAGTGGATACAGCACAGTCTATCACGGGTAAAACAAACCCCACCATTGAGCACCTTTACACGGAGCGCTGTCACAGGAAAGCACCATCCATCAAGTACAGTCTGCCATCCTGGCCATGCTTTCTTCTCACTGCTATAATGAGGAAGAACCCCAATCAGGTTTCAGGAATTATTATTATCCCTCAGCCATCAGACTCTTCACTTGCCCCAACACTGCACTGTTCCCACAACCTGTGGACTCAGTTTCGAAGACTCTTCACAAACAAGAGAAAATCTGCAGATGCTGGAAATCCGAGCAACACACACAAATGCTGGAGGAACTCAGCAGGCCAGGCAGCATCTATGGAAAAGAGTACAGTTGACGTTTCGGGCCATGACCCTTCATCAAGACTGGGAAAAAAGACAATATTATGTTTTGATATTTATTGCTTACTTATGATGAGTATGTTTGTTTCTTTATACTTTATAAGATGAGGAGAGGCATTGATCGTGTGGATAGAGGCTTTTTCCTGGGGCTGAAATGGCTGGCACGAGAGGGCACAGTTTTAAGGTGCTTGGAAGTAGGTACAGAGGAGATGTCAGGGCTAAGTTTTTTTTAACGCAGAGAGTGGTGAGTGCGTGGAATGGGCTGCCGGCAACAGTGGTGGAGGCAGAGTCTCTTTTAAGAGACTCCTGGACAGGTACGTGGAGCTCAGAAAAATAAGAGGGCTATGGGTAACCCTAGGTAATTTCTAAGGTAAGGACATGTTCGGCACAGCATTGTGGGCAGAAGGGTCTGTACTGTGCTGTAGGTTGTCTATGTTTCTATACTTACTGTGAATACAAGGAAATGAATCTCAGGGCTGTGTATGGTGACATGTGCTTTGATAATAAATTTACTTTTTACTTTTCAGCTTTGAAAGATCAGTAGGAAAATTGCATGCTGCCAGCCAGATTATCGTTCTGCAGTAATGGTCAGCCTTCCATACAAAACTATCCAAAAACAGTGAGTTCTCAAATAAAAAAAAAATCACTAAACCTGACAGAGGTGACTAAGTATTAGCTAATAAATTTGTAAAGTTAGGCTAGAGAAGGAAAAGATGTGGCATTTCAGAGCCAGCTTTCTGAGTCTAATCAAGTGTGACGTACACAAGAGATTCTGTAAATGCTAGAAAGCCAGAGTCCCTCACGCACAAAATGCTGGAGGAATTCAGCAGGCCAGACAACATCTATGGAGAGGAATGAACAGTCAATGTTTGGGCCAAGCCCATTAGAAATGAAAAGATCCTTCTACTGGTAACTTCCACTGTAAATGCTATGACTGTGTGCATCTTGGTAAACCATAGCTCTATGCACGAGTGAAACTGGCTGGTAGGATATCTAAATGAAAACGTGCCTCAGTAATTCAATGCTGTGCCCTCCACACCTTTCCTCAGTTTTGCTGTTGCTCCTTTACAAAGGGGTGACGTGATAGCATAGCAAATAGGATAACACTGCTAATTGTCCATGACCCAGGGTCAATTCTGCTGCTGTCTGTGAGGAATTTGTCCCTACTCCCCATCACTACGTGGGTCTCTGCCTGGTGCTCAGCCACATTCCAAAGCCAACAAACAGTGCAAAGCAAACAATGGGTTACAGTTAGTAAGCTGGTGCCGGCAGCATAGCAAGACTTGGAATCCAGCACCCCTTTGGACTGGTTATTGACTTAAATAAAGACAATCTAGATCTGTTGGAATGAGATTTGACAAGAAGGCAAGTGTGTTAAAATAGAATATCCTTGACATCGAGGCAGCACTTGAATCAGTGCGGAAATATTGAGTAGGTAAATAATCCACTCCTAGTTGAATGGATGTATCTAGTTATGCCATTCTGGAGCCCTTTGCTTTAAGGAATGTTTAAGACCTGGCTTTTATCAAAACTGGTAGTTAATAGAGTTGACAGGCTAATTGCAACAAGTTAGCTGAAGTTTTATTGTCATTCAACCACACACAAGAATGCAGCCAAACCAAACTGCATTCTTTCGGAGCCAACATGCAAAGTAGAACTAACAGTGACCTACAGCACAAGGCACGTGCGAGACATGTAAGACAGTAATAAAACATAAAAATAATAATATAGCCCAAGTTCTTGAGTGTCATGTAAAATGTAATATTTAATTTAGAAAAGAATTTACAAGTCCTTTCAATCCAGCATATTTTCAGTCATTGTGACTAAGCAACTGATAATAACCTGGCAACACACATCAAAGTTGCTGGTGAACGCAGCAGGCCAGGCAGCATCTGTAGGAAGAGGTGCAGTCGACGTTTCAGGCCGAGACCCTTCGTCAGGACTAACTGAAGGAAGAGTGAGTAAGGGATTTGAAAGTTGGAGGGGGAGGGGGAGATCCAAAATGATAGGAGAAGACAGGAGGGGGAGGGATAGAGCCAAGAGCTGGACAGGTGATAGGCAAAAGGGGATACGAGAGGATCATGGGACAGGAGGTCCGGGAAGAAAGACAGGGGGGGGGAACCCAGAGGATGGGCAAGGGGTATATTCAGAGGGACAGAGGGAGAAAAAGGAGAGAGAGAGAAAGAATGTGTGTATAAAAATAAGTAACAGATGGGGTACGAGGGGGAGGTGGGGCCTAGCGGAAGTTAGAGAAGTCAATGTTCATGCCATCGGGTTGGAGGCTACCCAGACGGAATATAAGGTGTTGTTCCTCCAACCTGAGTGTGGCTTCATCTTTACAGTAGAGGAGGCCGTGGATAGACATGTCAGAATGGGAATGGGATGTGGAATTAAAATGTGTGGCCACTGGGAGATCACACATTTTAATTCCACATCCCATTCCCATTCTGACATGTCTATCCACGGCCTCCTCTACTGTAAAGATGAAGCCACACTCAGGTTGGAGGAACAACACCTTATATTCCATCTGGGTAGCCTCCAACCCGATGGCATGAACATCGACTGCTCTAACTTCCGCTAATGCCCAACCTCCCCCTCGTACCCCATCTGTTACTTATTTTTATACACACATTCTTTCTCTCTCTCTCCTTTTTCTCCCTCTGTCCCTCTGAATATACCCCTTGCCCATCCTCTGGGTCCCCCCCCCTTGTCTTTCTTCCCGGACCTCCTGTCCCATGATCCTCTCATATCCCCTTTTGCCTATCACCTGTCCAGCTCTTGGCTCTATCCCTCCCCCTCCTGTCTTCTCCTATCATTTTGGATCTCCCCTCCCCCTCCAACTTTCAAATCCCTTACTCACTCTTCCTTCAGTTAGTCCTGACGAAGGGTCTCGGCCTGAAACGTCGACTGCACCTCTTCCTACAGATGCTGCCTGGCCTGCTGCGTTCACCAGCAACTTTGATGTGTGTTGCTTGAATTTCCAGCATCTGCAGAATTCCTGTTGTTTGCGTGATAATAACCTGGGCTGCCCCAAGCTGTATATTCCCATTAATGGCCCTCAATGAAAAAGTCATCTGATAAACGCTGGTGGGAGTTGTGTACAGGCCACCTAACGGTACTAGTGAGGTCGGAGATGGTATTAAACAGGAAATTAGAAATGTGTGCAATAAAGGAACAGCAGTTATAATGGGTGACTTCAATCTACATGTAGATTGGGTGAACCAAATTGGTAAAGGTGCTGAGGAAGAGGATTTCTTGGAATGTATGCGGGATGGTTTTTTGAACCAACATGTCGAGGAACCAACTAGAGAGCAGGCTATTCTAGACTGGGTTTTGAGCAATGAGGAAGGGTTCATTAGCAATCTTGTCGTGAGAGGCCCCTTGGGGTAAGAGTGACCATAATATGGTGGAATTCTTCATTAAGATGGAGAGTGACATAGTTAATTCAGAAACAAAGGTTCTGAACTTAAAGAGGGGTAACTTTGAAGGTATGAGACGTGAATTAGCTAAGATAGACTGGCAAATGACACTTAAAGGATTGACAGTGGATATGCAATGGCAAGCATTTAAGGGTTGCACGGATGAACTACAACAATTGTTCATCCCAGTTTGGCAAAAGAATAAATCAAGGAAGGTAGTGCACCCGTGGCTGACAAGAGAAATTAGGGATAGTATCAATTCCAAAGAAGAAGCATACAAATTAGCCAGAGAAAGTGGCTCACCTGAGGACTGGGAGAAATTCAGAGTTCAGCGGAGGAGGGCAAAGGGCTTAATTAGGAAGGGGAAAAAAGATTATGGGGGAAAAAAGATTATGAGAGAAAACTGGCAGGGAACATAAAAACTGACTGTAAAAGCTTTTATAGATATGTAAAAAGGAAAAGACTGGTAAAGACAAATGTAGGTCCCCTACAGACAGAAACAGGTGAATTGATTATGGGGAGCAAGGACATGGCAGACCAATTGAATAATTACTTTGGTTCTGTCTTCACTGAGGAAGACATAAATAATCTTCCAGAAATAGTAGGGGACAGAGGGTCCAGTGAGATGGAGGAACTGAGCGAAATACATGTTAGTAGGGAAGTGGTGTTGGGTAAATTGAAGGGATTAAAGGCAGATAAGTCCCCAGGGCCAGATGGTCTGCATCCCAGAGTGCTTAAGGAAGTAGCCCAAGAAATAGTGGATGCATTAGTGATAATTTTTCAAAACTCGTTAGATTCTGGACTAGTTCCTGAGGATTGGAGGGTGGCTAATGTAACCCCACTTTTTAAAAAAGGAGGGAGAGAGAAACCGGGGAATTATAGACCGGTTAGCCTAACGTCGGTGGTGGGGAAACTGCTGGAGTCAGTTATCAAAGATGTGATAACAGCGCATTTGGAAAGCAGTGAAATCATCGGACAAAGTCAGCATGGATTTGTGAAAGGAAAATTATGTCTGACGAATCTTATAGAATTTTTTGAGAACGTAACTAGTCGAGTGGATAGGGGAGAAGCAGTGGATGTGGTATATTTGGATTTTCAAAAGGCTTTTGACAAGGTCCCACACAGGAGATTAGTGTGCAAACTTAAAGCACACGGTATTGGGTGTAAGGTATTGATGTGGATAGAGAATTGGTTAGCAGACAGGAAGCAAAGAGTGGGAATAAACAGGACCTTTTCAGAATGGCAGGCAGTGACTAGTGGGGTACCGCAAGGCTCAGTGCTGGGACCCCAGTTGTTTACAATATATATTAATGACTTGGATGAGGGAATTAAATGCAGCATCTCCAAGTTTGCGGATGACACGAAGCTGGGCGGCAGTGTTAGCTGTGAGGAGGATGTTAAGAGGATGCAGGGTGACTTGGATAGGTTGGGTGAGTGGGCAAATTCATGGCAGATGCAATTTAATGTGGAAAAATGTGAAGTTATCCACTTTGGTGGCAAAAATAGGAAAACAAATTATTATCTGAATGGTGGCCGATTAGGAAAAGGGGAGGTGCAACGAGACCTGGGTGTCATTATACACCAGTCATTGAAAGTGGGCATGCAGGTACAGCAGGCGGTGAGAAAGGCGAATGGTATGCTGGCATTTATAGCGAGAGGATTCGAGTACAGGAGCAGGGAGGTACTACTGCAGTTGTACAAGGCCTTGGTGAGACCACACCTGGAGTATTGTGTGCAGTTTTGGTCCCCTAATCTGAGGAAAGACATCCTTGCCATAGAGGGAGTACAAAGAAGGTTCACCAGATTGATTCCTGGGATGGCAGGACTTTCATATGAAGAAAGACTGGATGAACTGGGCTTGTACTCGTTGGAATTTAGAAGATTGAGGGGGGATCTGATTGAAACGTATAAAATCCTAAAGGGATTGGACAGGCTAGATGCAGGAAGATTGCTCCTGATGTTGGGGAAGTCCAGAACGAGGGGTCACAGTTTGAGGATAAAGGGCAAGCCTTTTAGGACCGAGATTAGGAAAAACTTCTTCACACAGAGAGTGGTGAATCTGTGGAATTCTCTGCCACAGGAAACAGTTGAGGCCAGTTCATTGGCTATATTTAAGAGGGAGTTAGATATGGCCCTTGTGGCTACGGGGATCAGGGGGTATGGAGGGAAGGCTGGTGCAGGGTTCTGAGTTGGATGATCAGCCATGATCATAATAAATGGCGGTGCAGGCTCGAAGGGCTGAATGGCCTACTCCTGCACCTATTTTCTATGTTTCTATGTTTCTAAACTCAACTCTTAATCCTCCTAAAGTTGCATATTGACCCTATGCTTATCTGTGCACAAGGTCACATTCCTTGGATGAGCTAGCAGAATACATTTCTTCACCTCTGCAGCCATGAATTTTAAATTAACTACATATTTCTTCTGCACAATCCAAACCATACATATTAAAGTCATAATACATGGTCTCTTGCAAAGGTCAGTTCTAATTAAAGTTGCTGCTTCATTTCCGAATTGTTGTTTGATCATACTCCCTTTACTTTCAGTGTTGTTGGCCCTAATGTACTGTATAACAGCACTCACTGTTGATCAATTCAAGTTATGTAGCTGTTTTCTCCTTAAATCTGAGTTATAATCTGAAAATGTGCAAAAATGACACATCCAACTCCACTATGGATGATCCCAAGCCCAGCTGCAAAAGGAGAAGAGTTGGGTGTTAGGGGGAGCAACCCTATTTCGTAAAACCCAGAGCTATAGAAACACTAACAGAAGATTTGAGGACCTCATCCTTGAGAGAGGAAGGATCGTCACCTAGAAGACACAAAATGGGTTACACCTGGGGACAATTTGAAAGATTGGCCTAGGACGGAGGGATCTAGTGAGCTGTTTTCGGCAGCCTATGCCCCAGTAGGGGTGACGGGCTTAAGAAGAAGAACTCGCCTATTGCGATTTCTCTTCAGTTGATGCTTTGATACAATTCTGAGATGTTGATTTTGTGATGTTAAATACATTTTCAATTCTTTCCCCAACAAGCAAATATAAAACTGCAGATGCTGGAACTCTGAAATAAAAACAGTGAATAGCGGAGGTGCTCAGCAAATCAGAAAATATCTGCAGAGAGAAAAAAAACAACTATCGCTTTAGATCAATGAACTTGAGTTAAGATACTGACTTGAGTTTATAACCAGGGTAAATAGAGAGGAGAGGGGTTCAAGGTCAATCTTGCTCTCTCCTACACTCACTTCTCTTTATCTACTACACTCCCTCTCTCTCTCTCTATCTTCTGCACTGTCCTCTCACTACCCCACACTCTCCCCCTCTGTCCTCCGAATTTGAAGAGGCCTTCCTACCAGCTGATCCCACCTGTGAGATCATTGACAACATTTCCTTTCACTAAAGAGGCCAAGAAGAGCTTCTCCCTGTTCACGTTGTGCACAGCCTGGGAATTCATTGCATCCATCCCAATGGCTTCATAGTAGTGCAAGGGAAGATTGGGTTGGTGCATATCGTAGCCAAATCCAGCGAGGTTAACCTCATCACATAGAAGCAAAGCAGTAATGACAGATGTCATTCCCAGTGTTGGAATCGCCTGAGCAAAAAAGAGGAAGTCAAGAAAATTACACAGCGATGAAATAATATTAATAAACACAGAATCTGCAGATTCTCCAGGATCAGCCATGTAATATCACGTGCCAAGCTGAGAAAATCTGCAGATGCTGGAAATCCAAGCAACGCACACAAAATGCTGGAGGATCTCAGCACGTCAGGTGCCATTTATGGCGGAGAAACAAGCAGTGGATGTTTTGGGTCTAGACCCTTCAGCAGGGCTGGAAAGGAAGGGAGCGGAAGCCAGGATAAGAACGTGGAGGAGGGGTAAGAGCACAAGCTGGCAGGTGAGGGGAAACGTTTGTGGGCGGGAAGGTGGGATGGGAAGCTGGAAGCTAACAGAAGAGATAAAGGGCTGAAGGAGGAGGAGGAATCTGATAAAGAGAGGATGGTGGGCAGGTGAGGGGAAGCGAAGGGGTGAGAAGGAAAGCAGAATGGGGAATAAGTCACTGAGGAAGCGGGAGAAATTACCAGAAGTTTTAGAAATCAGTATTCCTGCCGTCAGGTTGGAGGCTATACGGATGGAATACAAGGTGTTGCTCCTCCAACCTGACTGTGACCCACTGTGGCAGTGGAGGAGGCTGTGGACCCACACGTCAGAGTTGAAGTGAGTGGCGGCTGAGCAAAGTGTGCTCCCCTCCCCATCTACATCGGGTAAATGACAATGCATACCAATTAGACGAAGGGTTATCATTCAATACAGCTCTTTTGTAACTTGAGGAAATGTCGTCTACATTGACTGGAAAGGTTGGCTGGACTAATTAAAAGGCAGGGCAGTGGAACTAATTGAATAATTCAACTGATAAAGAGGTCAACACAGGTCAGTGACTGCATAGAACATAGAACAGTGCAGCACAGTACAAGCACCTCGGCTCACAATATTGTGCTGAGCTTTTTAATGTACTACAAGATCAATCTAACCCTTCATTTTTCTGTCACCCATGTGCCTATCTAGAGTCTCTTAAATGCCTCTAATGCCTATGCCTCTTCCACCACCCCTGGCAGGGTGTTCCAAGCATCTACTACCCTCTTGGGAAAAAAAAACTGACCACTGACATCTCATCCCCATTATCCTTTTCTCCAAACACCTCAAAGTTATGCCCTTTGTATGAGGCATTTTCAGCCCTGGGGGATAAAGTCTCTGACTTGATCTATGCCACTGTCTAGTCACCTCTCATCCTCCTTTGCTCCAGAGGGAAAAGCACCAGCTTGCTCAACCTCTCCTCATAAGAAATGCCCTCTAGTTCAGGCAGCATCGTGATAAATCTGGCGGAGCATTCTCGATGGGCCAAATGGCCAATTTCTGCTCCAAATCTTCTCTGCACCCCTCTCTAAAGGCTCTACATGCTTTTTGTAATGAGGCAACCAGAACTGAGCGTTTACATTTATTTTATATGTGTATACTGTATGGGCAAGTACTCCAAGTAGCAACCCCTCTCTGCAGTGGCTAAATAAATGGGCTGCTCATCCTGAGGCTTAACTCTGCCATGGACGATCCCAAGCCTGGCTGCAAAAGGACAAGGACAAGGGCAAGGTATGCATGGGGATAGCAACCCCATCACTTAACCCGGAGTTACAGAAACACCAACTGATGCTCCGAAGACCTGATCCCTGAGGGAGGAAGGACCTTCACCTGGAGGACATATGAAGTCATGTGGTGAAGGCAGAAGCCACAGGGCTGATCAACCTGCAACCCAGGACAGAGGACTCTGAGCTGCTGTCAGCAGACAATGCTCCAACACGGGTGATGGGCTTTAAGGAGAAGATGATCTTTATGTTTGCACTAACAACATTGCCTAACTCCATGATGTGGTACAGCACGATAGTGCTGGTGAAACACAGTGACATGTTGCAGGTTGCTTACAAAACCTGTAATTATGCTTCTGAATTACTCTCACTGCGTGTCAGGACATTGGATCAGGGATCCAATTGCAGACCCAGTACTGTGCACACAGGGATATTAATTAAGTAACAAATCCCAAGGTGCAAACAAATTCGGAATCAAAGTTCAGGCAGAGATCAAAATATCCAGAGAAATCCAAAAACCAGAATCAGGAAACAGGCTGAGTCAATATTCAGACGGACAGAGTACAGATACAAATACTGGAAAGGCTCAGGAAAACTCACTGGCACAATCTGGCAACAAACAGGTGAAAACACAGGACTGAAATACACTGAGCAGTAAACAGAGAGGCAGATGATAGGTGGAGCACAATGAGACACAGGTGGCAGCAACACAGGTAATAATGAGAAGCAGGTGAGAGACGGAGTACTCAGTAATACAGGGGCCGGAGTAGAGCAGGAGCAGGGACAGGAGCACATGGCAATACAAAACCACAGACTAACAGCCAGGGGGAAACACACACAAAAAGACAGAGTTCAACTGGAGGTACTGACACTGTGATCTGCAATCTGTAATTTTTCTTTAAGTAATGTACTTTTGAACCATCTTAATGAACTAACGATTTCACAATCTTGAATAACTCGGCAGACTTAACTCTCAAGAATGCAGGTACAGTATCTTTAAATAGTCAAAGGAACATTGCCATGGCCTAAAAAGAGGGAGGAGGGGAGGAC
Organism: Mobula hypostoma; assembly: GCF_963921235.1. NCBI lineage: Eukaryota > Metazoa > Chordata > Chondrichthyes > Myliobatiformes > Myliobatidae > Mobula > Mobula hypostoma. The sequence goes on along the minus strand of NC_086115.1, from coordinate 12,253,810 downwards.
TGAAATGAAAGGGTATCAAACTTCCTCTAGCCCGCATCTTGTTAGCAGATGCACAGTCGCTGGAGAACAAGATTGAGGACCTAAGGGCAAGACTGCTGTATCAGAGGGAAATGAGGAATTGCTGCGCTCTGTATTTCACAGAGACATGGCTCACTCTAAACATGACAGATGTGTCAGCAAAACCCAAGGGCCTGTCAACACAGGATGGACTGAACTGCAGATTCAGAGAAGGCTAAAGATGGGGAGAATCTATGTTTCATGACAAACTCCTTGTGGTACTCAGACACTGCGGTATTGATGCACTCTTGTTCCCCAATTAAGTGCTGACCATTTTACTTACCAAGCGAATTCCCCTCTGTGATCCTGACTGCAGCTTACATACCACCAAAGCCCATGTTAAACAGGCACTCAAGGTACTGAGTGCCACTATCAGCAAACAAGAAACAGCCTTCTCTAACACTTTTCAAATCATTATCGGGTTCTTCAGTCAGGACCATTTGAAGAAATACCTGCCCAGTTATCTTCAACATATAACCTGCAGCACCAGGGGTCCCAACGCACTTGACCACAGCTATACTATAATTAGGAATGGCACCCTAATTCCATGCCTGGACTACACTTTGGAAAATCTGATCACCTGGTTGTCTTCCTCCTACCTGCATACAGACAGGGGCTAAAAGACAAGACCCCAGAAGTGCAGACATTAAAGAGGTGGTCACAGAAGGCAGAGGAGCAACTATGGGGTTGCTTTGAGTTGTTGGTCTGGGCCGTGTTCAAAGACTCAGAGGATCTGAACAATTTGACGGTGTCATGAACTTTATAGAAACAGTCGGACACAAGTGTACCTTCACAAAATCGTTCAGAGTTTTCCCCAACCAGAAGTCCCCCATCAACCATGAGATCCCGCAGGCTGCCGAGGGCTAGATCAATGGCATTCAGGCCTAGCAACCATGTAAAAATACAGGAGATTCAGGTACAGTCTCCGGAAAGTCATCTCACAGGTGGTGCCAACTGCAGACCAAACTTGAATCATTGAAGGATGCTCAACAGCTGCGGCAGGGCTTGAACACGATCGCCTCCTACAAAGTGAAACCAAGCCACAAGGGTGACAATGACGTTTCACTCCCAGATGAGCTCAATGCCTTCTCTGCTCACTTTCACCATTAACACATGGAAGCACCTTCATGAACTCCCACAGCCTCTGATGACCCTGTGATTTCTGTCTCAGAGACCAGCGTGCAAGCTCCTTCAAGACGGTGAACCCACGGAAAGCGTCCAGTCCAGACGGGGTATCTGGCCGAGTATAAAAGACCGATGCTGATCAAGAGGCTGGAATGTTCACCTCTCTCTGCAACCTCTCACTTTGGCAGTCTGAAGGGACCCATCTGCTCCAAGCAGGCTTCAATTATGCCGGTGCTTAAGAAGGACGTGGAAACCTGCCTCAGTAACTATCAGCCAATGATATTTACATCTGCTGTGATGAAGTGCTTTAAGAGATTGCTGATGAAACATATCAATTCCTGCCCGAGAAGTGATTTGGATCTGCTCCAGTTTGCCTACCGTCACAACAGATCAACAGATGCTACTTAATCAGCCATGGAACATCTGGACAGTGAAGATGCATAGGTCAGGATGCTCTTCATTGTCTACAATTCAGTATTCAATGCTATCAGCCCCTCAAAGCTAATCAATAGGTTTCAAGACCTAGGCCACAATATCGCCTTGTGCAACTGGATCTTCAGTTTCCTCCGTTGCCGACCCCAGTCAGTTTGGATTGGCAATATCTTCTCCACAATCAACCACAAGTGCACCACAAGGCTGACTGACTAATCTCCGTTCTACTCACTTCCCTGATGACACCACTGTTGTTGGCCAAATCGAAGGAGGAGATGAGCCAGCATGTCGGCTGAGGGATGCCAGAACAACAACTCACTCAAAGTCAGCAAGACCAGGGAGCTGATTGTTGACTTCAAGAGGAGGAACCCAGAGTTCCTTGAATCAGTCCTCACTGGGGGAAATCAGAGGTGGAGAGGTTCAGCAACTTTAAATTCCTCAGTGTTATCACTTCAGCGGATCAGTCCTGGGTCCAGCAGGTAAGTGCCATTACCATAAACCCATAAGACAAAGGAGCAGAATTAGGCCATTCAGCCCATCGAGTCTGCTCCACCATTCCATCATGGTTGATTTCTTATTCTTCTCACCCCCATTTTCCTGCTTTCTCCCTGTGACCTTTGACACCCTGAGTACTCAAGAACCCATCAACATCTGCTTTAAATATACCCAATGACTTGGCCTGTACAGCTGACTGTGGCAAAGAATTCCGCAGATTTGCCACCTTCTGCTTAAAGAACTGTTTCCTCACCTTTGTTTTAAATGGATGTCCCTCAATTCCAAGGCTGTGTACTCTGGTCCTAGATGTTTTGTAACTCCAGAAACTAATTGAAAGGAAAAGCACAGAGCTGGGATGAACTTGTCTAATTAGCTTTCCTTATGTCATGGTGGTGTAATGTCGTATGACATTCCCAATCAGCACTTCCTACATTTAACCCATAATGAATTATATAAACAGAAAAGAATGCTTAATCAAATAATATATTTACAATATTACACAAATATTACTGAAATACTAAACACATGACACTTCTTGCTTAGCTACAGACTCAATACAGAATATATCTCAACTCAAATTTGTAACATATTGCTTTATAGTCACATTTTGGCCTAAAGATTTAATCTTCTGTGGAGTTTCTGTGGAGGATTTCTTACTCTTGTGGGAGAATGTTGCATCTGACAAGGGGGTCACTTTGCTTGGTAGGTGAAGCTTGTGGCTGAAACAAACTCAGGTTCGGGGCCTCCTCTGTGGTGGTTGTGGGAGTTGACTCAGGCACTGCAAAAATGGTTCTCACAGCTCTGGACATTTTTCTTCTTTAAGAATTGATCTGCTCTTCTCAACTAATCAATGTGGCGTCTCCAGGTGCTATCTGACACAATCTGAACTGTGTAGGACAGTGGTTCGCTTCCCAAGTATCACTTAATCTTCCCAATGTGACGAAAGAGGGTTACAAAAGTACACATAGACTAAGATGTTAACTGTCCTGTGCTAGCACCAGTGGGATCAACAGTTGATCTGCCACCTGTCTTCAGGAGAGAGAGATAAGTAAGACAATGGAGCAGCATTTGGAAATGTTAATGAAGAGACGAGAGAGTTTAACGGAAGGAGACACCGGTCTGAGTATTGTCAAGACCGGCTCCTTTTGAACCCTGAACTGTTTGAAGTGTGATGGACAGGCGATACCCCAGCAGGGGGATAAAAAGGGGCAGGTTCGCTGAGACACCACACACGACACCACGAGGTAACGAGACCCTGGAAGTAGTGTGCCCCCACAAGTCTACGAGTTTTTGGAGGCCTGGTCGCGGGACTGGCCATAGACGCACAGGGTGGAAAGATACGGTCGGCAGGAACCTGGTGTGTGTGTCCACCGTTGCCTGGGTGCCGGGTTCACCGCTGAAGAACGATCGTATCTGAAACGGAGGGGTCACAGTCGGTGACCTCAGAAGACATTACAAAGGGCTCGCCCGAAAGCTAACTGCGAGGAATATCAAAAGTCTGTTGAATCCGATTTGAATATCAGCATTCGCTCTCTCTCTCCCCAATGGCACGACGGCGATTACTGCGAACTGAACTAAACTGAACTCTGTCACTTGTGATTGAACATTTTACCCCCTAGACTGCGATAGAGCTTGATTGACCCTATTATCCTAGTTCTGTGTACATGTGTGTTTATTCATTGCTAACCTGTTGCATTTATATCCTTACTATTAGAGTACTGTGTTGCTTATTTCTTTAATAAAACTTTCTTAGTTCCAGTAATCCAGACTCCAACTGAGTGGTCCATTTCTGCTGGTTTGGCAACCCAGTTACGGGGTACGTAACATAAGTGGGGTTCTCGTCCACGATTTCGAACGCTAAATTTGGGACGGGGTAAATTGATTGGGTTAAAATTCCCGAAAGAAAGAAAAGGCAAACAGCAGAAATGGAGATTGAGAAATTTCTAAAGGCGCCGACCTTGGAGGCATTAGAGGATGCCAGGAAAGCGGAATTGGCAGCTGTGGCCAAACGGTTGAATCTTGTTAAGGGGAAGTCGACAATGAGGAGAGAGGAGATACACAGAGCTATCGTAGAGCACTATGTATTAAAGGTGTGTTTCCCCAAGGGGAGCTGGAGGTGATATCTATTGGAAAACCTGGTGGAGATGCAGTACAGGTGCAGATTGAAAAACTGAGACTTGAGCACGAGTTCTGGGTACGGCAGCTAGAACATGAAGAGAAACAGTTAGAACGGCGAGAGAGAGAGAGACGGTTAGAATGGCAAGAGAGAGACAGACAGTTAGAACGGCGAGAGAGAGAGGGACAAACAGTTGGAGTGAGAAGAGAAACAGAGGGAAAGGGAATTCGAGCTGGAGAGGTTAAAGATGATGGCAGAGCAGGGGCCCATGCCGAACCAAGGTGGAGGGTTCAGGGCGACCCATGAGGTTAGGCTGGTTCCCCCATTTGACGATACCGATGTGGATCGGTACTTTCTCCATTTCGAAAAAGTTGCTGCAAGTCAGGACTGGCCGAGGGATAAGTGGGCTGTTTTGCTTCAGAGTGTACTAAAAGGGAAAGCCCAACAAGCTTACTCGGCTTTGTCCGCGGAAGATGCCCAGAGGTATGAGGTGGTGAAAGAGGCCATCCTCAGGATTTATGAGTTGGTCCCGGAGGCATACCGGCAGAGGTTCCGGAATGCGAGGAAGCAGTGGGACCACACGTATTTAGAGTTTGCCCGTGAGATGCAGACAGATTGTGAGCATTGGTGCACCTCGAAAGGGGTAGATGGGGATTATGACAGACTGCTACAGCTGATCCTGATTGAGCAGTTTAAAGGTTGTGTCCCTGATGGTATGAGACCCTACCTCGATGAGAAAGAGGCAGCCACGTTATTCGCAACTGCTAAGTTAGTGGATGAGTACGCGTTGACGCATAAAATGAAGTTTGTCCCGAGTAAAGGCTACCAGAAGGGTAGTCAGGACGGCGGGGAGAGTCCGCCAGAAAACTCAGTAAATAAGCCAGGGACTAGCGAGAAGGATAAGGTAGACCAGGAGTAGTCTGGTAGGCAGTCTCCTGGGGTCATCTGTTATAATTGTGGGAAAGTCGGACACTTTGCATCCAGGTGCTTTGCCCCAAAGAAGGAGACGGGAAAAGGAAAAACGGCGATTTTGACTGGCTGTATCGAGCTGGTAAACGAACCGCTAGGAGAGGAAAGGTCTGCCAAAGTTCAGGAAGGGCGCGAGAGGTTTATCTCGGCCGGATTGGTGTCGGTGAAGGAAGGGTTAAACCCAGTTCCAGTGCGGATCTGGAGAGACACGGGAGCGTGTCAGTCATTGATATTGAAGAGTGTGTTAGACTTTAGTTCAGAGACCGAGACTGGGAAAGTCAGGGTCATAAAAGGCATTGGAAAAGGGACTGAGGCAAAACCCTTGCACCAGATACACCTACAAAGCAACTTGGTCTCTGGACTAGTCACGGTCGGGGTGAGGCCCGAATTACCGATGAAAGGCGTGGAAGTCTTGCTCGGTAATGACCTCACCGGGGGAATTGTGTTCTCGGCAATGAGATTGACAGGGCCGCCTGTCAGCATTGAGGCCCTGCCCATGGACTCACAGGTTCATCCTGTTTGCGCAGTGACTCGCTGTATGTCCAGAGAGACTGCTGGGACGTTTCTGCCAGCCTTGTACGAGGAGGGGGTAGAAAGTGAAAAGAAGCAGCGTAATGAATCGGGTGAAAGTGGGGAAATTAAGGTAGATTTATCATTAGAAAAGAAGGAACAGGAGCGAGATGAGGAAACAGCTCTCTGTGAAACAGAATTAGGAAGGGGGCCAGTGAATTATGGTGTGAAGGGGGAGGTGCTAAGGAAGGAAGGGAGACCAAGTACCGCAGATGAGGAATGGGGGGTAGTGCAAAAGAGTTATGGGGATGAGATTTTTAACCTGGCCCACAAGGTACCCCTCGGTGGACATTTTGAGGTGCTGAAGGAAACAGTCGGCGGAGTCATGAGAGAGTTTTTCTGGCTGCACAGGAGGAAGGATGTTATTGATTATTGCAGACGCGAACTGAGACGGTCACAGGCTTTTGATATGCTAACAAACCTAGTCCGTGTTAGCGCGGAAATCAAGGAAGCTAGGGTGCCACCTGATAAGGGGAAACCCCATTTTGAAAAGATGAGTATGGTACCGACCAGATGGGAGAAGGCTGTTGTTTTGGCCAGCTCTGCTGATAAGGTCTCTCCCTTAATCCCCGAACAAAGCGACCCTTTAGGAGAGCTAATTAAACGGCTCGCACACGTGTGTTTGATTGTCCCGAGGCAATGCAAAGAACTGGGACGTTGGGTGGTGTTTGTCACACTAGGTCAGCCTAGTGAACAACATCCCTATAGAATGAGTAATTCAGTGACGAAAGGGCTAAAGAACACAGAAGTGTATATTGGTGATGTAATACGGCTGTCTGAAGCCAGCTTGATAGTGAACCTTGAAAAAAATGAGTTCGGCCACACGAAGGTCACTTATCTGGGAATTGTGGTAACACAGGGGCAGCTGGCAGCGATGCAAGCTAAGGTGTGGGCTATCTCTGACATCCCAACCACGACAGACAAGAGGGCCCTCAGAAGGCTCTTGGAGATGGTGGGGTACTGTAGGAAGTTTTGCAATAACTTTGCGGGTACTACCCCTCCCCCTCCTACTAAGCCCTTGCGAAAGAAAACTAAATTGGTATGGGACGACCCTTGTTATCTGTGTCTGGGGCGAAGACCACTGAGAAATGACACTGATCACAATTCATTAGTGTTTACGGCCACTATGAAGTCTGCTAAGTTGGAGCCTGGTCTTAGAGGATTATTAAAATAATACATATAAAAGGAACAGAAAATGTGATTGCTGACTGTCTGTCAAGGTGTTGACAACTGAAAATTCTCTGTATTAGCCAAATAGCTGATGAAGATGTATATTTGTGTGTATCTAATAATGTATTCATGCTTATAATTTTTACCCCGGTAAAAATCCTTAAAGGGGAGGGGTGTGACGAACGAGGGTTACAAAAGTACACATAGACTAAGATGTTAACTGTCCTGTGCTAGCACCAGTGGGATCATCAGTTGATCTGCCACCTGTCTTCAGGAGAGAGAGATAAGTAAGACAATGGAGCAGCATTTGGAAATGTTAATGAAGAGACGGGAGAGTTTAACGGAAGGAGACACCGGTCTGAGTATTGTCAAGACCGGCTCCTTTTGAACCCTGAATTGTTTGAAGTGTGATGGACAGGCGATACCCCAGCAGGGGGATAAAAAGGGGCAGGTTTGCTGAGACACCACACACGACACCACGAGGTAACGAGACCCTGGAAGCGGTGTGCCCCCACAAGTGGGTGGGAGTTTTTGGAGGACTGATTGCGGGACCAGCCATAGACGCACAGGGTGGAAAGATATGGTTGGCGGGAACCTGGTGTGTGTGTCCACCCTTGCCTGGGTGCCGGGTTCACCGCTGAAGAACGATCGTATCTGAAACGGAGGGGTCACAGTCGGTGACCTCAGAAGACATTACAAAGGGCTCGCCCGAAAGCTAACTGCGAGGAATATCAAAGGTCTGTTGAATCCGATTTGAATATCAGCATTCGCCCTCTCTCTCCCCAACGGCACGACGGCGATTATTGCGAACTGAACTAAACTGAACTCTGTCACTTGTGATTGAACATCTTACGCCCTAGACTGCGATAGAGCTTGATTGACCCTATTATCCTAGTTCTGTGTACATGTGTGTTTATTCATTGCTAACCTGTTGCATTTATATCCTTACTATTAGAGTACTATGTTGCTTATTTCTTTAATAAAACTTTCTTAGTTCCAGTAATCCAGACTCCAACTGAGTGGTCCATTTCTGCTGGTTTGGCAACCCAGTTACGGGGTACGTAACACCAAGTATCCACTTTTGATCTTCTGGGTTGTATCTCACCAGGACTGCTTGTCCAGGAGTGAAACCAACCTCCTGGTGTGAGAAGCCCTCAGTCTGTCTCAGCTCTTGGTCCTGCATACTCCCTCTGAGATTGGGTTTGAGGAGATCCAGGTGTGAGTGCAAGTGATGACCCAGGACAGTGTAGCCGGTGACTTGTTGGTTATGGAGTGTGCCGCAATGCGGTAGGCAAGGAGGAAATTGACGAGCTTCTGATTCAGTGTTAGTGTGTTCTGCTGACATTACTCACAGTGTGTTCTTTACACTTTGGATGAATCTTTCCACCAAGCCATTTGTAGCCAGGTGGTACGGTGCAGATGTAATATGCCTTATTCCATTCTTTTTCAGGAATGACTGAAATATTTCGTAACCAACTGTGATCCATTGTTGCTGATCAAGTGTTTTGCAACGCTTAGTCAGGAGCACAATGTAAATATGTTGTTTGGTTAAGCATTCTTTGTCTGTTTACGCAATTCATTATATGTAAGAAGTACTGATCGTGAATGGCATCCATCACTACACCACCATGTCATATGGGAGCACCTCACTGAAGAAAAACTATGTAGGCAAGTTCATCCAGGCTCCAATGTTTTTCCATTGACTAGTTTCTGGAGTTACAAAACATCTAGGACCAAGGGCACTGCCTTAGAATTGAAGGACATTCATTCAGGTGAGGAAACATTTCTTTAACCAGAGGGTGAAGAATCTGTGGAATTCTTTGCCGTAGATAGTTGAGCAGGTCAAGTCTTCGGGTATATTTAAGGCGGAGGTTGATAGGTTCTTAGCCAGTCCTTGAAAAGAGGCTTCTCAACACATCAACAGTGTGTGAGGCTGTAGTGGGGGCTATTGGGAGCACTTCTGGCCACTTTGTACCTACATCCACTACAAACAAGAAATTTGTGCCCGTGAGTGGACCAGCAAAATCCACATAAATCCTCTGCTCGGGCAATGCAGGCCATTCCCAGGGATGGAGAGGTGCTGCTCTTGACATCTTCTGGACATGTTGGCATCCCAAACAGTGCACAGCAAGCTGCTCGATCTGCTGAACTATCCCAGGCCACCAGACAAAGCTACGAGCCAACACTTTCATTTTGACTGCGCCTAGATGACTGGCATGTAGCTCATCCAACACTTTAGCTCTCAGCTTGGATGGTACCACAGCTCTCAATCTTCACATAAGGCAAACCCCGTCAAGGGCAAGTTCGTCCCGGTGCTAGTAAAAATGGAGGAACTGGAATTTCTGCTGCACATTCCAACCATCATGAGTTGCCAAGTAGACCTGAGACAGTGTTGAGTCTTTTCTGATTTCCCTTTGGATCATCTCTGCTGTAATAAGCAGACTTTAAATTTGCATTAGGGAGAAAATGGTCGGCGGGAGATAGCAGTGCGCTGCGCGTTTGCGGCCCTCCGGTGAAAATGATATCGTATCCGTTAAATAGGGGCCGTGGACAATTCTGATTTGATGGAGACAGACGTGAAAGCACAGAGGAACATCTGGAGAAATTTCTGAAACGCAGGTTCGCTGCCGCTGTTACTGGGCGATCGAGAATCTTCGGAGGGAAGGCCTCAAAATCCCCAGCTTTGCCTGCTGCTGGCGACCAAGATTGAGGTCAAATCATTTGGATAGAGATGGTGCTCGTACTCAGTGTCGGAGGGCTGATCGGAGGCTCGAAGTTTTCGGATGACTCAGAGTCGGATTGTGTTTGGGCACGGCAGGGAGAGTTTTTTTCCTTCTCCCGTCTGTGTGAGATGTGGGACTTTCGAGAGACTTTGAACTTTTTACTGTGCTCAGGGACTTCTTCATCGAGTTATGGTATTGTTGCACTGTTGTAACAATATGCTATAATTATGTGGTTTTGTTAGATTTTTCAGTCTTGGTCTGTCCTGTGTTTTGTGATATCACACCGGAGGAAATATTATATCATTTCTTAATGCATGCATTACTAAGTGACAATAAAAGAGGACTGTGTGTCTTCATAATCTAAAAAAAAATGTCAAGAGGAGTTTCCTCTTTTGTAGATTATTAAGGTATTTCCATTTCCAAGGGTAGATGGGACAATCCATCATCGTTCCCATGAGTAGTTGTTCTCTTGAATTCGATCTTGAAATTGTGTTCTCCAAGAAACAGAGCCGACCTCCGCATTTGTGTAGAGTGCTGTTAGTGAAATGTCCTTCTGTGGATCGAAAATGGACACAGGTGGTTGATGATCAGTACTGTGGATAAACTCTCTCCCATTGGTTGAAACATTTGACATCCCAAACCGGACAAGGCCTCTCTGTCAACCTGTGCGTAATATTTCTCTGCAGCAGTAAGCGAACGTGATGCAAAGGCTATTGGGAGTTTACTTCCATCACTCATAACATGTGACTGCACCTATACCATAAGGCGAGGCATCACAGACAAACTTCATTGGGCGATGTGGATCATGATGTGTGATGTCACCATTTCTTTTGCCCTTTGGAAAACCATCTCACCGTATTTGTCCATTGTCATTTCTTCCCGATCTGTAGAAGTGAGTTAAAGGGGTCGAGCACAGATGCCAGGTTTGGCGGGAACTTATTATAGTAATTGACAAATACTAAAAAAGACCACAACTGTGACATGTATTTTGGCCTTAGGGCATCCACTACTGCTTGAATCTCTTCAGAACGCTGGCGTAATCTTTGTGTAATGCTTGTGCATTAATGATGTGACCGTTGTACGTGATGTTTGGATTAAAGAATTCACATTTGTTGCATTGTGCTCTGAGTCCATAATCTTCTAATCATTCAACAATGTCTTCAGATTTTGGGATGTTCCTCGTCATCCTCACCCGTAACAAGGGTGTCATCCAGGTACTACCTAGTACCTGGTCCATAGCTTTCTGCCTGAGTGCAGGTGCTGATGCTACTCCATAAATAAGCCTATTATAGCGATAAAGCCCTTTGTAAATGATTATGGTGAGAAACACTTTGGACTCTTCTTCCATCTCCATCTGTAGGTAGGCCTCAGCTATGGCCACTTTGCTGAAGTGCTTCCCTCCAGGAAGGTTTGCAAAATATCCTCTATCCTGAGCGGAGGGTGTTGATCAGATTTCAATTCTGGGTTGGTGGTGAGCCTAAAATCCCACAGATCCTGACGGACTTATCCTTCTTGGCTACTGGTACTCTAGGCATTGCCTATAGGCTCCACTCAATCTTGGAAAGAATTCCTTCAGCCTCCATGCGATCTACCACACTGGCAGCTTTATCAGAGATGGCATAAAGAACTGGACAGGCTTTGTTAAACTTGGATCTGGCACTTTTACTTAACCCTTGATACATTTGAGTTTTCCAATGCCATCCATCAACACTGCTGTAGCATCATCCAGTAACTTTCTTCATTCACTTTCAGTTGACTCTATTGCAGGGGATGTGGCATGCAAATGGTGGATGGATCGCCAATCAAGTTGTAGTTCTCTCAGCCAATCCCAACCCCTCAATACTGGCCCTCCTGTTTTTACCACATACAGTACAAGCCCCAAGTGGCTTGTTGGTTGTTGTATTTCACTGTTATAAATGTCATTCCCACAGGAGTTGACTTTTCTCTAGTATAATTTCTTATCTGGGTATCTGCAGGCTTCATCTTTGAAATGCTGTGCAAACTCATTTTGTGCAGTGATTGGAACAGCTAAGCCAGAGTCCAGCTCCATTTTAATTAATTTGCCATTCACTTCTGGTGTAAGCCATGTTGTTCGTCTCTTGTTAGTTTTCACATTGTAAATCTCAAGGCCTCTCTGTCCTGTGTCACTCTTACCATTATCAGATTTTTTTCATCAACAGTATGCAGATTAGTGCTCTTTTTAAAACTGCAACTTGACTTTTTAAATTCTTTTCTCTTCCCTGAGCAGTCCGTTTATTTTTGTCTGCCCAACATGCTCTTTTTTACATGTCCTAGTTTGCTGAATTTTTCTGCAAGTATTGCCTTTAAGTCTACATTGCTCTTGGTGCATGTAAGCCTCTGCCACAATGGTAACACAATTTGTTTGGCCATGCAGGTTTCTGTTTAGATGTTGCGATTTTGTTTATCTAACTTTCAATCCTGATTGAAACTCAATTGCATCTCTGGCTACTGTTTCCATCGATACAGACATTTCAACTGCTCTTTTAAATATGAGGTGAGCTTCGGTTACAAGTTGTTTTTGTATGCTTTCTTGTAAGAATCTTCAAGCTAAACAATCTCTCAGTGCATCATTAAGCCCATTGCTGATTTGACAATGCTCGGGCAATTTCTTCAATTCAGCCACATAAACTGAAAGGGACTTCCCTTTCTTTCGATTCTGATTATGAAACCTAAAACATCTACAATCATCTGTTTTGCTTCTAAATGTTTATGCATTACTTTCATGTTATCATCAAAGCTCAGTTTTGCTAGTTTGCTTGGAGCAGTCAAACTTTTAAGCAATCTGTATGCTTTTCCACCTACTGTGCTCAGCAAACCTGGCACTCCTTTCTAAATGGCTATTTAATTTGCTTTATAATACTGCTCAATTAATTCAGTATATCTCATCTAGTTACCTGTTATGTAATTGAATTTGTCTATCTTTCTAATGTAGCCAGCTATTTCTGCTCTTTATTTGTTTCTTATTGTTATTATTACTGGGTACTCACTGTTTATGAACCTGTGAATTTCATCTATTTTCTGCCTTGTTTTAGTAATCTGGAATGTGTCTCTCCCCACTGAAGAAAAAAAACTGCACCTTTTTTGTTATAACTCAAATGTCTCTCTTCCCTTCTGAAGAAAAAAGTTGCAGTGCTTTAAAAGGTAAATAGTAGTCCTGGGTTTGTTTTAAAACTTCTTCGTTGCCACTGTTCTGTTTTGTAACTCCAGAAACTAAGAGGGAAAATTACAGGAGCCAATGTGAACTTGTATACTATACTTAGTTTTCTTTAGTAAGCTGTCATATAGGACGTGATGGCAAGAATGATGTATGCAATTCGCATACTTATATATAACCCGGCACAGCCCTCCAATGAAAATGATATCGTATCCATTAAATAGAGACCCTGGACAATTCTGATTTGATGGAGACAGACGTGAAAGCACAGAGGAACATCTGGAGAAATTTCTGAAACGCAGGTTCGCTGCCGCTGTTACTGGGCGATCGAGAATCTTCTGAGGGAAGGCCCCAAAATCCCCAGATTTGCCTGCTGCTGGTGATCGAGATTGAGGTCGAATCGTTTGGATAGAGATGGTGCTCGGTACTCAGTGTCGGAGAGCTGATCGGAGGCTCGAAGTTTTCGGATGACTCAGATTTGGATTGTGGTCGGCATGGCAGGGAGAGTTTTCTTCCTTCTCCCGTCTGCGTGAGATGTGGGACATTTGAGAGACTTTGAAATTTTTACTGTGCTCATGGACTGTTCTTCATCAAGTAATGGTATTGTTGCACTGTTGTAACTATATGTTATAATTATGTGGTTTTGTTAGTTTTTCTTCAGTCTTGGTCTGTCCTGTGTTTTGTGATATCTCACCGGGGGAAATATTGTATCATTTCTTAATGCATGCATCACTAAATGACAATAAAAGAGGACTGCGTGTCTTCATAATCTAATGAATTTTGTAAACAAAGAATGCTTAATGAAACAACATTACTCAAATATTACTGAATCTTAAATACACTACACCAGACTCAGTCTTTGATAGGTTTCATTGAGATCCCCCCTCATTCTTCTAAACTCTGGTGATACAGGCCCAGAGCCATCAAACACTCCTCATATGTTAACCCTTCCATTCCTGGGATAATTCCCGTGCATCTCCTTTGGATTCTTTCCAATTGCAGCCCATTCAGGCACCCAGAACTGCTCAGTATGGTCTGGTCAACGCCTTATAAAGTATTACTTCATTGCATTTTGTATTCTAGTCCTCACAAAATGAATGCTAACATTACATTTGCCTTCCTCACTGACTCAATCTGCAAGTTAACCTTTAGGGAATCCTGCATGAGGACTCCCAAGTCCCTCTGCACCTCTGATTTTAGAATTTTATCTCCATTTAAAAAATATTCCACACCTTTATTCCTTCTGCCAAAGTGCATAACTATGCACTTCCTTACATTATATTCCATTTGCCACTTTTTTGCCCATTCCCTCAATCTGTCTAAGTCCTTCTGCAAACACCCTGCTTCCTCACACTACCTGCCCTTCCACTTATCTTCGTATTGTCTGCATACTTGGCCTCAAAGCCATCAATTCCTTCATCCAAATCACTGACACACACGTGAAAAGAAGCAGTCCCGACAACAACCCCCGCAGCACATGACTAGTCACTGGCAGCCAATCAGAAAAGGCCCGCTTTATTCTGACTCTTTGCTGCCTAACAGTCAGCCAATATTCTATCCATATTAGTATCTTTCCTGTATTACCATGGGCTCTTATCTTGTTAAGCAGTCTCACGTGTGGCACCTTGTCAAAGGCCTTCTGAAAATCCAAGTAAATAACATCCGCTGACTCCATCTATCCTGCCTGTTATTTCCTTAAAGAATTCCAACAGATTTGTTAGGCAAGATTTCCCCTCAAGGAAACCATGATAACTTCGACCTGTTTTATCATATGCTTCCATGTACTATCGAATCCCCCCCTATCGTTAACAACAGACTTCAACATCTTTCCAACCACTGACATCAGGCTAACTGGCCTATAATTTGTTTTCTTCTACCTCCTTCCCTTTTTAAAGAGTCAAGTGACATTTCCAATTTTCCAGTCCTTGGGAACCATTCCAGAATCTACTGATTTTTGAAAGATTATTACTAAAGCCTCCAAAGAAGGGAGAAAGCACAACAGTGCCTCTGCTTTCATAGATGTTTGTGAAGATTCAACATGCCATCTAAAACTTTGAGAAAACTCTATTGATGTGTGGTGGAGTATATTGACTGGTTGTATCTGTTACATACCTCGTGGGTATCTTGTGACTGTCTTATGACCGTGATATAATTGAGTATCTTCTGAGCATGATGTAATTGTCTTGTGATGGTGAGGTGATGTGATTTTCCCGCCAGTGTGAGGTCATGTGATGACATGTTCTCAACAAGTATATAACGGGGAAACCCTTGTCGTTACGCAGTTTGATTCATTATTTAATTCGTCAGTTACTCCGTTATGCTGCGCATTCGTCTCATGACACAGTTTCGTTTTAAAGTGGAGTTTTACTTTCTATTGTAAGTCTAGTATTGGAGAGTGAAGATCTTATTAAAGTATGGGAACCTGAAGGATTGAGTAAAGTTGGTGTTGTTCGGCGGTTTAATACAGGATCGACCTTATTGAATCTTCGATAAGAAATAGTGACCTGCATCTGAGGTAACCCCTGTAAGATCAGGAAGGTTTTTGCAGTGATCATTCGCCAGGAAAAGGTCAGTTCCTTTAAGCCATTTTATTTCCTTCATCGTGAATCCTTTGGAGCAGTAACGTCACGTCTTCGAAGAAATCCATTTCCAGAGAAGTCTCTCCTTATTGACTGTGTAAATCACTTGGACTTTCGAATTTACCATTTTAAGACTGTGTTTGAATTTGCCACTGTAAGGACTGAGTTCAAATTTACCAATTTAAGAACTGTTCTAGAGTTGCCACATAGCAGTTAACTTCCAGTTAAGTTAGTCATGTGAATACTTTTCGCTATCGTTGAGCAGAGCTTAATAAATAAATAAATAAATACATAAAAAGGATCTCCCAGTGGCCACACATTTTAATTCCACATCCCATTCCCATTCTGACATGTCTATCCACGGCCTCCTCTACTGTAAAGATGAAGCCACACTCAGGTTGGAGGAACAACACCTTATATTCCGTCTGGGTAGCCTCCAACCTGATGGCATGAACATTGACTTCTCTAACTTCTGCTAATGCCCCACCTCCCCCTCGTACCCCATCTATTACTTATTTTTATACACATATTCTTTCTCTCACTCTCCTTTTTCTCCCTCTGTCCCTCTGACTATACCCCTTGCCCATCCTCTGGTTCCCCCCCCCTCCACTTGTCTTTCTCCCTGGACCTCCTGTCCCATGATCCTCTCATATCCCTTTTGCCAGTCACCTGTCCAGCTCTTGGCTCCATCCCTCCCCCTCCTGTCTTCTCCTATCATTTTGTATCTCCCCCTCCCCCTCCCACTTTCAAATCCCTTACTCACTCTTCCTTCAGTTAGTCCTGACGAAGGATCTCAGCCTGAAACGTCGACTGTACCTCTTCCTAGAGATGCTGCCTGGCCTGCTGCGTTCACCAGCAACTTTGATATGTGTTGCTTTAATAAATATTTGTTTGTTTTTAAAACCTGACTCAATTTTATATTTGTTGTTGCTGGTCACGTGACACATCACACACTGATATGAAAGCACTAACGTCCTTGAATGGAACAGCTTTCAAAAAGGAAGAGATACAAGACAGTCCATCATGGGTAAAGTCCTCCCCCAGTGAGCACATCTACAGATCATAGAGTGCTGTCGCAGGAAAGCAGCATCCATCAGTTTGGACCCCCACCATCCAGGCCATGCTCTCTTCCCACTGCTACCATCAGGAACAAGGTGCAGGAGCCCCAGGATCCAAATCACCAGGTTCTGGAACAGCCATCAGGCTCTTGAACCAGAGGGGATATCTTCACTTGCTCATCACTGAACTGTTCCCACAACTTATGGACTTACTTTCAAGGACTCTTCACTTCATGTTCTTGATATTTATTACTTTATTATTATTATTTCTTTTTGTATTTGCATAGTTTGGCCTCTTTTGCAAATTACAGGAAGGATATTAATAAGGTTGAAAAGAGTGCAGAGAAGGTTTACAAGGTTGTTGCCGAGACTTGAGAAACTGAGTAACAGAGAAAGGTTGAATAGGTTAGGACTTTATTCCCTGGAGCGTAGAAGAATGAGGGGGGATTTGATAGAGGTATATAAAATTATGATGGGTATAGATAGAGTGAATGCAAGCAGGCTTTTTCCACTGAGGCTAGGGGAGAAAAAATCCAGAGGACATGGGTTAAGGGTTAAGGGTGAAGGAGGAAAAGTGTAAAGGGAATATTGGGGGGTGGGGGGCTTCTTCACACAGAGAGTGGTGGGAGTGTGGAATGAGCTGCCAGATGAAGTGGTAAACTTTTAACTTTAAAAAAACCTTGGACAGGTACATGGATGAGAGGGTTAGAGGGATATGGTCCAGGTGCAGGTCAGTGCAACGAGGCAGAAAAATGGTTCGGCACAGCCAAGAAGGGCCAAAAGGCCTGTTTCTGTGCTATAATGTTCTATGGTTCTATTAGTTGTTGGTCTGTCCTGTTGGGTGTGATCTATTGTGGTTTTTGTATGTTACTGTGAATGCCCACAAGAAAATGAATCTCAGGTTTGTATATGGTGACATATATGTACATTGATAATAAATTTACTCTGAACTTTTAACAGTACATTAAAAAAAACAGAGTGATGGTGAAGAGCAAAACCAGTACCTGATTCCATCTCCACCAGATATAGGTTGGTTCTGGAAAGCCCAGGTAGATTATCGCTGTTTCCTTAATGATATCCAGATTTAGGATCCGATAATTGTGCGGTTCCAAAGGGATCAGCTCGGGCACCGATTGCCAAAACCACAACTTCTGCCAAAGGCTCTGTAGAGAGAAAACAAGGCAAGATGGTGAAGTTTGTAAGTTTTCCTGCAAATCAGACCATCAGCCAATGTCACAGGGCCACCGATCAATCGGTCACAGGGACAACGTAGGAACTCCTTACAAACAGCGGCAGAATTGAACCCGGGTTGCTGGTGTGGTGAGGCATTATTCTTACCGCTAAGCTACCATGCTGTACCCTTGGACCCATAGTGCTCTAATCTATTTATAGCTGGGGACCTGTCTAAGTTGTGTTTAGACATCGTAATTGTACCCACCTCTACCTCCTCACCTAGCAGCTCACTCAGTGTGAAAACCCACCGCCCTCTCTGTGGACAGAGTTGCCCTCTGGATGCCTCCAAATCTTTTCCCTCTCACCTCAGACCAGTGTTATCTAATTTTAGATTCCACTATCACGGGGAAAAAAGAGCATGACCATTCACACTATCTACATCCCTCATGATATTACATACTTTGATAAATCACTCAGCCTTCTATACTATAGGGGAGAGTTCTTTGGTGTGCACATAATGGACGATCTTACCCAGACCCACAACACCTCCTCGCTAGTGAAGAAGGCTCAGCAGCGTCTACACTTTCCGAGGAGGTTGAAGGGATATAGCCTCAAGATTTGAGGGAGTAGCCCAATTCTCTGCCCAATGAAGCAGTGGAGGCTACCTCAGTAAATATGGCATGGTTGAGAGTGTGCTGACCTTTAGCATCACAACCTGGTAATCCAGCTGCAGTGCTGTCGACAAAAAAGCCTTGCAGAGGGTGGTTAGGGGAGCAGAGAAGGTTATTGGGGTCTCCCTACCTTCTGTACAAGACCTCTTTCAGAGCTGATGCCTCCAGAAGACACGATACATCATTAAAGACCCCTCACACCCTCTCCATGAACTGTTTGTTCTTCTGCCATCAGGCAAATGTTACAGGAGCATCAAAACTAAAACCACAAGGCTACTAAACAGCTTCCTCCCGCTGGCAGTCAGACTGCTAAATAGCTGCTCCACCTGACTCTGCTTTGGACATTTTTAACTTGCACTGGACACTTATAACTTGATTTTAACTGACATGCGGCTGTTGTGTTTTACCATTTATTGTTATGTTTATTATTTAGTGTTGCGTTTGTTATGTTATGATTGCACTGCTCCTGAGAAACGCTGTCTCATTCTGCCCTGCAGAGCTGATGTACGGTTAGAATGATAATAAAGTTTTTTGAATCTTGAATATTTAAGACAAGGTTGGATGGATTTTTGCACAGTAGGGGAATTAAGGGTTATGGGGAAAAGGCAGGTAGGTGGAGATGAGTCCATGGCCAGATCAGCCATGATCTTATTGAATGACGGAGCAGGTTCAATGAGCTAGATGGCCGACTCCTGCTCCTATTTCTTATAGACATGCAAGACTCCCTGCTCCCATTCTAACATCTTTCTACAGGAGTACCATCGAGAGTACTGCAAGGCCCTACAGAGGATAGTAATATCTGCCAAAAGGATCATCAGGGTCTCCCTCCCTACTAGTTGTGACATCACCCTTCACCCTCTGTATACAAAAGGTTGAATCCCACAATCTCTTTGACCCATGGCCATCGGGGAGGAGGTACAGGAGCATCAGGACTACGACTGCCAGTCTGGGCTACAGCTCCTTCCCTCAGGATGTGAGACGAAAGAATACCCTGCCACCATCAAAGTCTGATCACTAGGACAGCGAGCTGTTCACCTGTGCTATACACTACTTGCATTTTGAATAATACTTTATTAACTTATTAATAGCTTGGTTTATGTGGTGTGTGTGATATATGTTTTGTGGGTGCACCATGGTCGGGGGTTCGTTTGGTTCACATGTATGTATAGTCAGGTGACAATAAACTTGAACTTGAATTGAAAACAGGCCCAGTGTATCCAGTCTCTCCTTTAAGTATCTCCAGAGCCACTAATGTGCAGATGCCAGCAAGCAATACAGGCAGTAAATATTGGTCTTGGCAGTGATATTCACACCAGGACCAACAAACAAATTTTAAACATGTTGTTGCTAAGACTTTCCAACTCTGTCAGAACTAATTCAATTGATTATGTTAATCCCTTTTTCCATTTGGTAACATATCCAATGTTTGATTGATAAAAGAAGATGCAAAGTGCAGGGTTAGTGGCAGGATTCTTAGCATAGTAGAACAGAGGGATCTTGGATTGCTCAAAATAACCCAGCATGTTGATTGTGTGGTTAAGAAGGCGTATGATATGTTGGCCTTCATTAGTCAGGAGAATGAGTTCAAGCCATGAGATAATGTTGCCAGGAGACAGGGTCATAAAGAAAGCTTTTGACACATTGATCTTCAGTACGTTATGTTGAAGTTGTGTAAAACATTAGTGATGCCTAATTTGGAGTATTGTGTGCAATATGGTCACCTACCTACAGGAAAGATGTAAATAAGGTTGAAAGAGTACAGAGAACATTTACAAGGATGTTGCTGGGAAAGACTGAATAAGTTAGGACTTCATTCCTTAGAAAGTAGAGTAGATTTGATACAGTTATACAAAATTAAATAGAGTAAATGCAAGCAGGCTTTTTCCACTGAGGTTGGGTGCGTCTACAACCAGAGGTCATGGGTTAAAGGTGAAAGGTGAAACGGTTAAAGGGAACATGAAGGGAAACTTCTTCATTCAGAGAGTTGTGCAAATGTGGAATGAGGGGCCAGCACAAGTGATGCATAGGAGCTTGATTTCAATGGTTAACCAAAATTTGGATAAGTCCATGAATGGTAGGGGTATGGGAGGCTATGGTAATGGTGCAGGTCTCAACACTTTCATGAATCTCTGAAACTCACTGTTGTATCTGCTTGCAACACTCCTCCTATCAGCCTGTTCCAGGCCCCTGCCGGTCTCTGCACATCTCCTTTAAACTTTCCCCCTCTCTGCATATTCTCTGGTATTTGACCGTTGGAGAAAGATTTTGTCTACTCAATGCCTGTCATATTTTATAAACCTCTATCAGGTCTCCTCTCAGACTCCAGCACTCTGGGGGAAAGAACCCAAGTTTGTCTAATGTCTCCTTTTACTCAAACCCTCTAATCCAGCCAGCACCCTGGTGAAACTCGTCTGCACCCTCTCCAAAGCCTCCACCCCATTCCTGTAAATGGGGCAACCAGAAATTCACAAAATTCTCCTAGTGTGGCCCCCTTTTTATTTTTAAAACAGCAGCTTTACTCTTTACAAAGTTTCACGTTTGAAAGAAAAGGTACATTTCATCGGGGAACGGAAACACTTAGTCACCAGTGGCTCCTTTCGGACCATCGCCTTTAACCAAGTAAGGTCTGTGCATTTGAAGGGTGCCACAACCAACAACGAGTCTGGGTCGTACTCCTGAGGCAATTTGATAGCACCCTCTGGATACATAATGCGCAGAGTAGTCTTTGTGCCCACGTCTCGGGAATGATCTGACACTGGCCCGTTATTCAGCCTGATGGGGTAGAGACAGAGAATGGAACCTGTCATCACTAAAAACATTCCATAAGCTTGTACTAATCCAACGTTTTAACTTCACATTTAAACCCAAAACCCACATTTTGAAATCCCATAGAATAAATAACTTGATGCCAACATTTTGCATTGATGAACTATAAAGTGCTGATTTGTCATTAAAACAAAATGCACACAATTATTTTCCAGCAACTGCAATTTCCAGTGGACTAAAATATGGTTTGAAATTATATAAAGATAAGCAATTTCTAATAGCGTAAACAAATATTTCTCATAAAGCACAAAACATACGCTTAGAGAAAGAAAGGATTTCCCGATCCTGAATAACTGCACTCAGGCAATCAAGGGCCAAGGAGAAAGGGAGAAAGAATATGGCCCCTCGAGCCTGTTGACCTATTCAATGTGATCAAGTCCCAAGCCTCTGTCCCCTTTCTGTGTTTCTCCCCCCCACTCCCCAAGTGTGCTGGCAATCTAGCTGATTTCAGATTCAATTAATTACATCCAGTAAACCTCTGCTGTGACTGACAAGACAAGCGCTTCTGCAGATGCTGGAAATTCTGAGCAACAGACACAAAATGCTGGAGGAACGCGGCTGGTCAGGCAGCATCGGTGTTGGGGAATAAACAGTTGATGTTTCAAGCCGAGACCCTTCAGCAGGGTTTAGTGCAATTGCATTACACCGCCTGCGATCACTGATCAGGATTCAATTCGCAACGCTGTCTTTAAGGAGTTTGTATGTTCTCCCCGTGACTGTGTGGGTTTCCTCCGGGTGCTCTGGTTTCCTCCCACATTCCAAGAGACATAGAGAGTTGTGGGCATGGGTACCCTGGCGCCTGGAACGTGGGGACACTTGCACAATCCTCGCTGTTTCGATTTAATATAAACATTTCACTGTATGTTTCAATATTTTGACGTACATGTGATAAATAAAGTTCAGCTTTAGCTCTCTGAACTTGCCTGCCTCATGCCTAATGATACTGAGCTGTAATCGCGCTCTAGCGAGACACCGCCTTGGTGAAAGGCTGGTCACCTGATCACGATGCTGTGCCGGTCGATGAATGGGCCCAGTCTGCTGCCGGCCAGGATGCCTCCATT